>NW_006921659.1:9809908-9818136 GCF_000298275.1 Orycteropus afer afer
CCTCTTGCCACATATGTAGTCAGTCTGATTCCTGTGTACTTCATCTGGCAAAGTCCACGTGTATAGCCGCTGTTTGTATTGTTGAAAAGAGGTATTTGTAATGAGTAAGTAGTTGGCCTTGCAAAATTCTATCATACAATCTCCAGCTTTATTTCTGTCACCAAGGCCAAATATTCCAACTACTGGTGATTCTTCTTTGTTTCCAACTTTTGGATTGCAATCACCTGTGATAAGGAACACATCTTGACTGCATGTTCGATCAATTTCAGACTGCAGAAGTTGATAAAAATATTCAATTTCCTCTTTGGCTTTGGTGGTTGGTGCATAAATTTGAATAATAGTCATATTAACTGGTCTTCCTTATAGCTGTATGGATATTATCCGATCACTGACAGCATTGTATTTCAGGACCGATCTTGAAACATGTTTTGTGATGAATGCCATGACATTCCTTTTCAATTTATCATTCTCAGCATAGCAGATCACATGGTTTTCTGACTCAAAATGCCCCCAGACCAGTCCATTTCAGCTCACTAATGCCTAGGATATCAATCTTTATGCATTCCATTTCATTTTTGACAACTTCAAATTTTCCTAGATTCATACTTCGTACATTCCATGTTCTGATTATTAATGGATATTTGCAGCTGTTTCTCCTCAATTTGGGTTGTGCCATGTCAGCACGTGGAGGTCCTGAAAGACTTACTTTATCCATATCATTAAGGTTGGTTCTACTCTGATGAGGCAGGTCTTTCCCAGTCCTATTTTGAGTGCCTTCCAATCCAAAGGGCTCGTCTTCCTGCACTGTGTCGGACAGTGTTTCAAAGCTATTCATAAAGTTGCCCAGTAATGCATCAGAGAGTGTTTCTCTGCTATTCATAAGGTTTTCCCTGGCCAATTTTTGAGAAGTGGATGGCCTCCTCCTTCTTCCTAACCTGTCTTAGTCTGTAAGCTGCATTGAAACCTGTGCACCATTTGTAACTTTACTGGCATCTAAAACATCAGTGGCACAGCCTCAAGCCTCACAGCAACATTCAAGCCCCACAGGATGACAAACTGACAGACAAGTTTGTTCTCTTAGTTGTTGGAAACCTCTGTGCCTTCCCCTTACCTAATTCCTGCCTGGAACCTGCCACTTTGTGGTCCCTGGCCACTCCCTCCCTTTCATGGCTCTAGGAGGCTTGGGGCCTAGCCTTGCCTCCCACCCCTTTTTACCTGGATATCCTGCCACTCCACAGGTCTCTGAACTCTCCTGCTCCCTCCCTTTCCTGGCTCTTGGGGCCTAGTCTTACCTCCTGCCCCTTTTACCTGGATATCATGCTGTTCCGGAGGTCCCCGGCCTCTCCCTGTCATATCATATTCTTTATAATATTCTGACAGAAAAGTTCATAAAAATTTTATCCATATATTGTCCCCCTTCTCCAATTAGTAAATAAGGTAGTCAAATACTTGGCAAAATAATAATAATAATAAGTATCCCACTAAGAAAATACACAGGCTTTGCAAGAAAGAAATAAGGGTTCTTTAAGAATGTTCTTTGTTATTATACCAAAACAGTTGCTATGTAAGTGATACAATTTATTTAAAAGTGGGGGATTAGATCATTATATTTGTCCACAGAAAAATCAACTTCTCCCCTCAGTTTGCCAATTTTTATTAAAGGAGCATCCATGTTTTTCAGTCAAATCAATTCCAATCCTTATATTAAATCTTGTGTGTTCTTACTTCATAATCTCTTTTGTCTGCCCCATCCATTTCACTGGATTGTCCTACACTTCCTTCAGGCACTTATTTTCTCATACCTGGATGACAGCAACAGTTTCTTCATCAAATATCCCAGCATCAAGCCTCTTCTCTATTTCACAGAATCCCTATACCTACATATCCTCTCTAAATATATCTTAGTCTGTTATCTTCTGGTCTCAAAAGTCTACAATGCAGAGGCAGACCAAGATGGCGGCATGAGCAGATGCCTCATAACATCTCACTTACAACAAAGACCTAAGAAAACAAGTGAATAGGACATAGATGACAGCTCTGGAACCCTGAGCATCAAAGGTAAGGCTGAAGAATCAGACTGAGTACCATGTGGAAGGAAAGACTATACAAAAGCAGTGAACATAGACAACTGCAGATTGCTGGTACCTTACCAGCAAAACCAGCATGGTGTGGCCAGACTGAGAGAAAGCAAGCAGTATTGCCAGCTGAAACCCCCAACACCTGGTAAATCCCAGCAGGATCAACTTTATAGCCAAATCCAGAGCCAGGCAGGTTTGCTCTCCACCCTGTGAAAGTTAAGTGCACTGACCTCAGCCAACACACCCCTTCCATTTGCACTGTGCCAGAGGCCTACAGACCTATGGTGCTTCCTCACCCCTCTCACTTAACTGCCCCACACACAATCACAGTACCCACTACAGTCTTGCCCCCTAAGCTGGGGGTCTACAAATGGGTGGCACCCACCCCTTCATTCAGCCACTAGTGGCAGGCACCCAGCTTCTCCTCCCAGCCACCAATGCTGGGGGCCACAGACTGGTGACACCAGCTGCTCTGCCCATCCACTGGCACCAGAAGCTGGGAGCCTGCAGACCAGAAGTGCTTCCTACTCTCTCCAGTCACCTGTGCTAGGGGCCCAAGGACTGGTGGCACACTCTTCCTCATATCACACTGTACTGGACAGCGGCATGCTCTCACAACAGGGACATGTGAACTGGCAGCATCGTCCCTGATTTGCCTTCTCCACAGCTCCTCCTGCAACTGGAGACTTAAGCCTGCTTCAACCACCCCCACACAGTCCTGCCCACCCAAGACTGTCAGGAAGAGTTTCTGTACCACCCACCTGACCAATAATCTGGACACCCTCACCCTGACCTCCTGGCAATCAAAGATGCACACTCATAACACTCAACTCAGCGACCAATGAAAAAATTCCCTATACCCAAGTCCAGGTGCCCAGCTAAACAGACATCACCTCAACAGCAATGGCAGCTACATCCTCAAATGCCATGCAAGACCACTGAACAGAGACCTATGGTCACAAAACCAGTTACTGCCCCACCCTCATAGACAGAGGTGGTGAGAGCTGCAGTGCAGCCAGATGAGAAACCAGAGTATCACGTATATCTCACCTTCTTGAATATACCAAAACAAAATAAAACGAAAACTTAGGATGTAGTAAACGAACATACAATAAGTAAATATATATAATAATACCTTAATTCCTTGGGAATTTCAGACATTATCAAATCATGTAGAAAAGCAGAACAAGATGGCTCCAGCAAGTGTCCAAAATAAAGGACCAGAAAACCTTCTCAAGTAAGAATTAGTCATGGAACTACCTGATATGGAATTCAAAAGACTAACATATAGCATTCTCCAGGAGATCAAGGAAGAGATCAAGAAAAATCACAAACAAAACCAAGGAAAACACAAAAAATGCACAGGAAGAATTAAGGAAAACAATGAAAGAACAAAACAATAAAATAAAGAGACAATTAGGACTCTAACAAAAACAGCAACTAGCAATCCAAACAATAATATTTCAGAAATAGAGAATTCAACAGAACAAAAGAGCAGAATTGAATGGAAGACAAAAACAGTGACAAATTCTGTGACACCAATGTGAGGAAAGTCAGAAAAAAGAAGGAAGAAAGTTAAGAATTATGTGGGGTATGCTCAAGAAGAAAACTCCCAATTGTAATTCCAGAAGAGGAGGGGGCAGAAAACACACACACAGAGAATTTTTGGAGATATCATGACAGAAATCTTGCCTAATATCATGAAAAAGATAAGATATCCATCCAAGAAGCTCAATAAACCCTACATAGAATAGACCGTAAAGAAAGTCACCAAAAAATATCATAATCACACTTGCCAGATCCACAGACAAACCAAAAAAAGAATCCTGAGAGCAGCTCAGGAAAAATTAAAAGTCACCTGCAAATAAGAACTAGTAAGACTAAGCTCTGATTACTCGGCAGAAATTATGCAGGCAAGAATACAAGGGGATGACATATCGTTTTCCAAGAAAAAATTTGCCAACCAAGAACTACACATCCACTAAAACTGTCTCTCAAACACAATAACTAAATTAGGATATTTCCAGATAAAAAGAACTTAAAGGAATTTATGAAAACCAGACAAAACTTACAGAACATTAAAGGAGTCCATCAGACAGAGAAACAACATCAGATAATAACTTGAGATTAGATTATAGGATAGCAACAGCCAGGTATCAATCCAGAAAAAGAATGCTCAAAAATAAAAGAAAGCTAAAAAACTGAAAACAGGGAATCAGAGACATCAATCTGTAAATGATCACAATGTCAAAACAAAAAGGAGAAATAAATGGTAATGGTTGTAGAACTTTAGTATGGAAAGGAAGTCAAGACAATGTCATGAATGAAAGACTGATTTAAACATAAGAAAATAAAAGTAAATTTCAACATAATCAGAGAAAATTAACAAGCCTACTCATCAAAATAAAAAAGAAAAACACAAGGACACACTATACACAAAATCAACAACAATGAAAGAAACAAAATCAACAAATGAAAAAATTCAGCACAGAAAATTATGCAGAACAGAGAAATTATCAACACCACACACACAAAAAAAGCACAACAAAATAACAGCAGTAAACTCATACCTATGAATTGTCACACTGAATATAAATGGCTTAAAAAAAACACAATTCAATATGCTGTCTACCACAGACTTACTTTAGACAAAGACATAAACTAAAACTCAAAGAATGGAAAAAATATATGAAGCAAACAATAACCAACAAAGATCAGGAGTGGTAACGTTAATCTCTGATAAAACAGATTTTAAGTCAAACTGTCACCAAAGATAAAGGATATTATATAATGATTAAAGGGTCGATCCATCAAAAGTACATAACCATAAAAGATACATGAACTCTCAATGTCAGGGGTACAGAATATGTAAAACAAACACTAATAGTAGTGAAAAGAGAAATAGACAGTTCACCAGTAATAAGAGGAGACTTAAACACACCACTTTCGGTGAAGGATAAAACAACTCAAAAGAAACTCAACAAAGATATAAAGATCTAAATGTCAGATTCAATCAACTTGACTTCACACACATACACAGAACATTCCACCTAACGAGTTTTTGCAGTGCACATGGATCATTCTATAGAATGTACCACCTTTTAGGACACAAAGCAAGCCTCAGTAAAATCCAAAACATCAAAATAATACAAAGCATTTTCTCTGATCACAATGCTATGAAAGAAGAAATTGATAACAGGAAGAGCAAGGGGAAAAAAATTGAATACATGGACACTGAGTAATACCTTGCTTAAAAACCACTGGATAATAGATGAAATCAAAGATAAAATTCAAAAATTACTAGACTCAAACAAGAATGAAAACACAAAATACAAAAATCTTTGGGATATAGCAAAAGAAGTGCTCAAGTCAATTTATAGCAATAAACACACACTCCAAAAAAGGGACAAAATCAAAACATTAACCCTACAACTCAAACAACTAGAAAGAGAACAGCAAAAGAGGCTAGTGGTCACTAAAAGAAAAGAAATCATAACGATTAGAGCAGAAATAAATGAAACAGAAATTGGGAAAGCAATGAAAGAATCAACAAGACCAGCAGTTGATTCTCAAAAAGAATCAATAAAATTAACAAACCAATGGCCAAACTGACAAAAGAAAAGCAGGAAAAGAAGCAAATCATCCAAATAAAAAAATGAGATGGGTGTCTTTACAAAAGAATCAACTGAAATAAAAAGGATCATAAAAGAACAGAATGAAAAATAGTATACAAACAAATTTGAAAACCTAAAGAACCAATTTACAGAAATGCACTGCCTACATAAACTAACATAAACTGAGGTAGAGAACTAAAGAGGCCCCTAAGAAAAGAAGAGATTGAAGAGGTAATAAATAAGTAAATAAAATTTACCAAAAAAAAAAAAAAAGGAAGAAAAGCCCTCGCCCAGACAGCTTCACTGGAGAATCCTACCAAACATTCAGAGAAGAGCTCATACCAATACTATTCAAACTATTACAAGGCACTGAAAAGCAAGGAATGCTCCCAAATTCATTCTAGAAAGCCAGTGTAATCCTGATACAAAAACCAGGCAAAGACATCACTGAAATAAGAAAATTGCAGACTAATATCCCTCATGAATATAAACAACAAAATTCTCAACAAAATTCCAGCCAATAGAATTCAGAAGCACATCAAAATCATAATACACCATGACCAAGTTGGATTCATAACAGGTAGTATGTAAGGACAGATCAATATTACAAAATCAGTCAATGTAATCCACCGCATAAAACAAACAAACAAAAAAATCACATGATCAACTCAATAGATGCAGAAAAGGCATTTGATAAAGTCCAACACCCATTCTTGAAAAAAAAAAAAAAAACACTCAGCAAAATAGAAAAAGAAGGGTAATTGCTCAACATAATAAAGGGCATTTATACAAAATCAATAGCCAACATTGTTTTTAATGGGGACAGACTGAAGACATTCCCCTTGAGAATAGGAAACAGACAAGGATGCCCTTTATCAATGCTCTTATTTAACATTGTACTGGAATTCCTAGCTAAAGCAATAAGGCAAGAACAAGAAATAAAGGGCATTCAAATAAGTAAGGAAGAAATAAAACTATCCCTATTTGTAGATAATATGATCCTATACATAGAAAGGGAGCTATAGTAACGTAGTGCCTAAGACACTTGACTGCTAACCAGAAGGCTGGTAGTTCAAACCCACCAGCCACTCCTTCCAAGGAAAGATGGGGCAATCTATTTCCGTAGTGATACTGCCTCGGAAACCCAAGGAGGGGTCGCTATGAGTCGGGTCCAACTCAACGGCATATAACAACAACAACAACATACATAGAAAGCAGCTCTGGTGGTGTAGTGTCTAAGGCACTTGACTGCTAACCAGAAGATTGGTGGTTCAAAACCAGCAGCCGCTCCTCAGAAGGAAGGTGTGGCGATCTACTTCTGTAGTGATCCTGCCTGGGAAACCCAAGGAGGGGTTGCTATAAGCCGGGTCCGATTCGAGGGCACATAACAACAACGACATACATAGAAAAGAGCCTAAGGCACTTGACTGCTAACCAGAAGGCTGGTGGTTCAAACCCACCAGCCACACCTGAGAAGGAAGGTTGGGCAATCTACTTCCGTAGTGATACTGCCTCGGAAACCCGAAGAGGGGTCGCTGTGAGTTGGATCTGACTTGAGAACACATAACAACAACAACAACATACATAGAAAATCCCAGAGAATCTACAAGAACAAAAAACAAAAATAAGTTGGATTCCTCTACACCAACAAAGAGAAGTTTGAAAAGAAAATAAAGAAAATGATATCATTTACAATAACCCCCAAAAGATAAATCTAAGAATGTAAAGGACCTATATAAAGAAAACGTTACTGCAAGAAACCGAGAACTAAATAAATGGAAGAATATACCATGCTCATTAATAGGAACAGTTAACATTGTGAAAAAGTGAATACTACCCAATGCAATCTACAGATATAGTACAATCTTAATCCATATTCCAACAGCATTCTTTAATGAGATGGAAAAACTAATCACCAACTTTACATGGATGAAGAGAGTAATAATTATTGAGATAACTGTAATGAATCAAGGTGCTGTGTCTAGTTGTGGCATGTCACTGAGGAGAGGTTGAAGCTCTCAATCTTTAACTTAAAAGGTTAATGCTTAATTTAGCTTCTTAGTTAATTAAATTATGGATCTTGAAGGTGCTTGAGGGGAATGAGTTCGAGGACAATAGGTATAAAGCTATGGTTTACATGGAAAGGAGAGGCCCCAGATAAGTGAAGCATTACTGAAGAAGAACAAAGTAAGAGGCCTCACACTACCTCATCTCAGAACTTACTATACAGCCACAATAGTCAAAACAACCTAGGAGTGCTACAACAACAGACACAAAGACCAATGGAACGGAATTGAGAATATACACCAACTATGGACAGATGATCTTCAACAAAGGGCCAAAATCCATTAAATGGGGAAGAGAGTATCTTTAACAAATGGTGCTGGCAAAACTGGTGGTCCATCTGTAGAAAACTGAAACAGGACCCATACATCACACTATACACAAAAAGTAATTCAAAATGGATCAAAGATCTAAATATAAAACCTAAAGCTCAAGATCATGGAAAGAAAAATAAGGACAAAGCTAGGGGCCC
>NW_006921659.1:9818236-9819651 GCF_000298275.1 Orycteropus afer afer
GGGTTTGAACCGCCAGCCTTCTGGTTAGCAGTCAAGTGCCTTAGGCACTATGGTACCAAAGCTCCACTCTTTAAAATAATAAAATTATTTTTAAAGCTATTTTACCATGTCTAAAGCATCTTAAAGAGCTCTGGTAGCATAGTGGCTAAGGCACTTGACTGCTAACCAGAAGGCTGGCGGTTTAAACCCACCAGTCACTCCTCGGAAGGAAGATGGGGTAATCTACTTCCATTGTGATACTGCCTCGGAAACCCAAGGAGGGGTCACTATGAGTCGGATCTGACTTGACGGCACATAACAACAACAACGACAACAAAGAAAGCATCTTATTATTTTTTTCCCTCTATCTCCTAAGCTTTGTCCTCACTAATTATAAATAGTTCGTTTGCTTTCACTTCCTTTCCAAAAAGTGCAGATTATTTCTCTTTTAAATCAGATGAAGTGGAGCACAGGTCAACTACTGAAAGAGTGCATATGTTCATATGTTTTATTTCCTCAATAAAAATTCTGTTGCTATTCATCTCCTCATGGTTCTTACTGTACAGGTATGCTTTTGCCTACTTGACTCCACTTTCCATTATGATTTTTCAGAAGTATCTATCATATGTAATTGAATTGCTTTTCCAAACTTTAAATAAAATTCTGGCACTTATGGACCACAAAGTTCTGGCATATCATGGTGTTGTTGCTGTTAGATGCCATCGAGTTGGCTCCAACTCTTAGCAATCCTGTGCACAGCAGAACAAAACATTACCCAGTCTCGAGCCAACTCCATAATTCTTGCTATATTTGAGCCCATCCCACCTGCTACCATGTCAATCCATCTCCTTGAGGGCCTTCCCCTCTTTCGTCGACCCTCCACTTTACCAAGCATTACATCCTTCTCCAGGGAATGATCCCTTCTGACAACATGACCAAAGTAGGTGAGACGAAGACTGGTTGCACTTCCTCCAGGACAGACCTGTTAGTTCTTTTAACAGTCCATGGTACTTTCAGCATTCTCCACCAACACGACAGCTCAAAAGCATCAATTCTTTGGTCTTCCTTATTTATTGTTCAGCTCTCACATGCATATGAGGCGATTGAAAATACCATGGCTTGTATCAGGTGCACCTTAATTCTCAAGGAGACATCTTTGCTCTTTAGCACTTGAAAGAGGTCCTTCACAGCCAATTTGCCCAGTGCTATACGTGTCTGATTTATCTTCGTCTCACCTACTTTGGTCATGATTGACGTTGTCAAAGAATTCACGTTGCTTGGTTCTACAATCGATGCCAACGGAAGCAGCAGTCAGGACATTAGATGATGTGTAGCATTAGGAAAGTCAACTGCGAAGGAACTGTTTCAAGTGCTGAGGAGCAAGGATATCTCCTTGAGGACTAAGGTGCGCCTGACACAAGCCATGATATTTCCAA
>NW_006921659.1:9819751-9833593 GCF_000298275.1 Orycteropus afer afer
CCCTGGAGAGAACAATCATGGGAGAAGGAAGGGCTGCTTATGCACAGGGAGACAGCTCAGGGAGCAGCAGAGTATGGAGGAATGGTCACTGGGAAGAGGTAACTATGGAGAGGAAGTGGGAGGGGAGCTGTTGCATTGTGGTAAACTGTGGTCAATGACATGAGACAAAGTATATGTGAACTGCTGTATGGAAAGTGATTTTGCTCTGTAAATCTTCACCCAAATCACAATAAAAAAATAATGATAATAATAAAAAACAGGCAAAGGATATGAAAAGACATTTCACCAAAGAAAACATTTAGGCACCTAACAAACATATGAAGAAATACTTGCCATCATTAGCCATCAAAGAGATACAAATCAAAACTATAATGAGATACCATCTCACTCTGACAATAATGGCACTAATAAAAAAGACAGAAAATAACAAATTTTGGTGAGGTTCTGGGGAGAATGGAACTCTTATCCACTGCTGCTGGCAATTTAAATTAGTACAACCACTATGGAAAATGGTACAGTACCTTCTTAAAAGGGAAGAAATAGAAATACCATAGGATTCATCAATCCCAATCCTAGGTATATATCCTAAAGAAATAAGAACTGTGACATAAATAGACATATGCACACACATGCACCCATGTTCATTACAGTATTATTCACAATAGCAAAAAAGATGGAAACAACTTCAGTGCCTGTCAATGGATGAATAGATAAACAAACTGTGGTACATACATACAAGGGAATACTACGCAATGGTAAATAATAATGGATCCATGAAACATATCACAACATGAACGAATCTGAAAGACATTGTGCTGAGTGAACTAAGTCGATCACAAAAGGACAAATATTGTATGAGACCACTATTATTTAAAAAAAAGAGAGAGAGAAAGAAAGAGAAGAAAAGGTTTACATACAGGGTAAATAATTCTTTGATGGTTAACAGGGATGGAAGGGTGATGGAGGGAAAATTACTAACTAGATAGAAGACACATGTTAATAATGGTGAAGAGAGAGGTAATACACAATATGAGGGAAGTCATCACAACATGACCAAAGCAAAGGAAGACACTGAAGGAACACAAGAGTAAAGGGTAACTACGGTGATTACATAAACAATCCTGCAAAAATAGTATCAACAAACAGTAAATTACAAATGGATACATAGGTAGCTAGGTATGCTAAAGAGAAGAAGATTTAGGTTTGGTTGTGGACATTTGTACATACATAATGTAGGTGTTGTATGTATATTAATACAGACAATGGAGCACACAAGGGACACAGTTCTAGAAACTTCTTAGATAAAACCAAATACCTTGTGGGGTGAAATTCCTAGGCTCGAAGGTGAAGGACCATAGACTCGAGGGACATCTATGTCAATTAGCACAACATAGCTCATAAAGACTGCTCTGTACCCCACTTTGGTGAACAGTATCTAGAACAGTATCTAGTATTAGAGTCCTAAAAGCTTGTAAGCAGCCACCTAAAAAACAGCTCTTGGTCTCTTCTAGCACAGAGCAAAGTAGAGTGAAGAAAACAAAAGACTCCGAGGGGTAATTATTGCAAAAGACTAATGAACTACAGAACTATTTGAACCACAGCTTACATGACACTGAGATGTGAAGGACTAGATGGTGCCTGGCATCTAGTACCAACAGCTCTGACTGAGATCACAACAAAGGATCCTGGAGAGTGGGAGAAAAATATAAAACTAAACATCAAATTCACCAAAAAGACCACACTTACTGGTCTGAGAGAAAAAAAAGGAACTCCCAAGACCATGACCCTATGACACCCTTCTGATCTGGAACTGAAGTCATTCCCAGAGAACAACTTTCAGCCAAACAATAAACAGGGCCATGAAATAAACAATAACATCCTAGAATAATGGGTTCTTTCAAAAATCAATTATATGAGATCAAAATAATAACATCTGCCCAAAAGCAAAGATGAGAAGGAAAAAAAGAGTAGAAAATGCAAACATAAGGAAAGAGGGACCCTAGGGTGGATATAGGAGAGTGCTGATACATTGTGAAGAACACAACCAAATTATAGAACACTTGATGTACAAACTATCAAATGGGAAACTAATTTGCTCTGTAAACTTTCTCCTAAAGAACAAGAAAATTTTTTTTTTTTAATTTATAATACTTCTTTTATTAGCTGAGAACCTTCACAATCTTGCCTGTGCTTACAATTTCCACTTCCTTTCCCATTACTCTCAAATACACCTCCTGTATTGGTAAATTAGATTTCTTATACTTCCCTGAATACACCTTACGTTTTCTTATCATTAAATAAATAATTAAAAGAATTATAGATTTAGCATCTGAAAGATCCTTAAGAGTTATTTAGTCCAATGCCCATTTGAACAAAAGATAGACTGAACTCCATGTGGTTAAACAAACTGTTCATGCAAAATAAAATTTCTGGCTCCGACTTCTACTACATTAAATACATTTTCTTATTTTTGGTGTCAAGGTGGCACTGCATATGGCATATTTGAAATAAAATACTAACAATATTGTAATGATTGATGCTAATAACAGTATTACCTGACTCCATTCCAGAGTTAATATGGATCTATTTTTCTTGATCTTCCTTTTTCTACTCATATTCCTAAGTGAATATCATTCTCAGATGATATGCCTCACAATGTTTGATGTTTTTCCTATCAGAGCTTAGAACACAGATTTTAGTTTTAGTCTACCTATAAAACCTGTATAAGGTAAAGTCATTTGGTGTTTAAGCTTATATTTTCATCTGGGCCACTTGTTTGAACAATATAGAGGTTTATTCTCCATAGAAAAAAGTCACAATTGTTGAATGAATAAATGAGCAAAGCAATGACCAAGGAAATCAAGAAGCAGAATTTAGAGGAAATTGCTGACACGTCTACTAAACTATCATGCCCTTACACATGGGACAGGCCAATCCTATATATGTACATAGTATTGCATCTAACATTACTCTTCTTCCACTCCAATAAGTTTCCCTTTTCTCCTGTTTCCCTTTATTCTAACTTTTTTTTTTTTTTTTTGCAATTCATTATGGCAAGGTTTGTTTCAGAATTATAAAGACTGACTTTCAGTTTCCTTTACTATATATGCTTCTCTTCTGCCAACTCTTTGAAATGACTTTCAAAGATAACAGGAATATGTGATCAAGGGAGAGTCCAAGTTCCTCTACTATATTTGCCAAGCATTTCTATCCAGGGCTCCTGTTAGCAATGGGATTACTTATCTCTCTTTGCACATGCTTTTTCTCCCCAACTAGATTGGAAAGGGACTGACATTTTACATCAAATTCTCCTTGGAAATAGGAGTATATTTTGTTCTCTAGGAAATATAAGTTTACTTCTAGTTTAAGATGACAGGCTGAACAAACATGTACCTCATGTAATGCCTTAAAAGCCATCAATATGTTGAATACAACAGTAAAAAGAAATTAATTCATAATAAAGAAAAGAATGAGAGGTACCATTAACAGTAAAATTTTCTAGAGGTTAGGAAAAGTGCTGACTAATTAGCTGAGTTGAAGGAGCCATATACTAGAATAATCAAAGGAGGGGCTGAAGCAGAGGTAGGAACTAAAATTACTAACAGAACTCTACAAAAACTATTATCAGATATAACACACACAATGAGGAGCCAGACTGAGCAGTGGGCTTGAAAGCATGGAGATTAATGTAAGGTTTGCATGAGGACTAGATATTCCTCTGTTGTCCTACACCTACTCCCATCTACACACATGAAAGCAGCCAAATATTATCCCAAGGCAAATAATGTGAGGCCATTCTTTAAAAAGATTGAAGGAAATATCTGGGCAACTGATAAAATATTGGATCCTGAGCACAAGCCCCTATTCATTCTGACGATTAGGAGGCCACCAGTTTAAACGCTGGATCCCTACCTATTGTTTCTAGGTGCTGTTGAATCCATTTTGACTCACAGTGATTCTATGGACAACAAAATGAAATATTGCTTGGTCCTGCACCATCTTCACAATCATTGCTATGTTTGAGCCCAGTGTTACAGCCACCATGTGAATCCATCTTGCTGAGGGTATTCCTCTTTTTTGTTACCCAGATTGGTCTTTACATGATAAAAAGTACATGGTACAAAGTCTCACCATCCTCACTTCTAAGGAGCATTCTGGCTGTGCTGCTTCCAAGCCAGATTTGTTTGTTCTTCTGGCAGTCCATGGTACATTCAATATGCTTGAACAACAGCATAGTTCAAATAGCATCAGTTCTTCTTTGGTCTTCCTACCTACTCTAACTTAAATCATTCGTATCCCTCATTCTTACCTCCCACTCATAAATCAGAAAGGTTAACCAAGAATTACAAAACATGCAGCATAATTAAGAAAGATTAAGATAAACAAGAGAGCAAAACAAAATTTATCCCATCTTATTAGCATCTCCAGAGTGATATAAGACATTAACAATAAAACAGGAACAAAAAGTACTATTAGAAAATTAAAAATTCAGTCAGTTGGAAGCAACAGGTTAGAAAATCTCTCAGGATATAAACAGGCAACAAAATTAAATATATGAGAGAAAACATAAGAAACATAGAGGATGAATGCATCAAGAGAAAATCCAATTAACTGGAGTTCTAGGGAGAAAACACAGAAAATGGTGAAAGAACAATTATTAAATGAGTAATATAAATTTTTTTTTACCAGAGCTAAAGGGAATACCAAAGTGGGGTCTCTACTGAGAGGAGGGATTATGGAAGTTTTTCAACATAAGGTCCATTTCTGTGGGCATTTAAGACAGTGAGATTTTAGTGGAAGTTGAAAATAGTGATACATACTGGGCTAATGGTTTAACTATGTGCTTGTGAAACAGAATACTTAACTACGAAGCTACCAGAGCTCCCAGTAATGGAAAGTAGTGTAGCTTAATTCAAATGTATTATTTGTGAAAAGGGTGACCAAAATGAAGCTGAAAAGTGCAAGTTAGGGCCAGATAATGGCAAAAAAAAAAAATATATATATATATATATATATATTGCAATCCTATGCATTTTATTTTATCTAAAATGGAGATCTGATTTTTTTTTTCCTTTAGAAGTAGCAAGATTAAATCTATTTTTAAAAAATATATAATTTCTTTGGTAATATCTTAGGTATTTGGAGACATAAAGGGACACCTGTTAAAAGGTAAGTATTATACAAAATATAATAATATCATCCATAAGTATTATGCTCCTTTAAAAATCTGCCTATATGAGACCAAATGTTCAACAACTACTTTAAAATAAAAATGAAAATGTTAAGGAGACAAGGAAGCTAGATTAACGGAAATGGAACCACCAGAACATAAATAATGAAAATGTCCATGTATTGTAAAAAATGTAACCAAAGTCACTGTACAACTTGTGTAGAAATTGTTGAATGGGAACCTAAACTGCTATGTAAACCTTCACTGAAAACACAATAAAATACTTTAAAAAAAAAAAAAGGTAAACTCTTACTCTTAGCAAGACATTATCACAATTAAATTAAGAAAAGAAAGGAGGGATCGGTTTTATAATGTTTTAGAAGTCATACATATTATCTACTGGTTAAAACCCAACGGCCACTCAGAAGAAGGAAAGTGGGGCAATCTACTTAAAGATTTGCAGTCTCAGAAACCCAATGGGGGTCGCTATGAGTCGGAAATGACTCGATGGCAGTGAGTTTGGTTTCTTATATTTTGGTAACTTACTTGCCTCATGTAAAAAGTATTGTTAAAATGGATATTGATTAACAGTGACACAAAAATCTTTTCAAGACTTCTCCAAGTGCTTCATGAAAGAAAGAATAATCTAACTCAGTAGATGGCAGAAAGTTACTCTAAAAATCAAGTTTTGGCTTTCTTTACTCTTTGAACAAGTGAATTAATATCTTGAAAGTTGATGATCTCTAAAACAATAAGAAATGTGATTCTAAGAGGATGCAATAACAAATTAAATTACACAAGAATTTAAGTTGAATAAAGCTGGATTATATAGTTTGTTGTGAGGATAAAAAGATTTCTTGAATAACATAATAGTAGTAGACTGGGTTGAAAAAACTAATAAAAATTTAAATGTACATGTTTATTTTAAACATTTTTATATGTCAAAGATTATTTTTTTCTAATGTATCTATAGTAAATATACAGTTAAAGAAGGGCAATTCATTATTAAAAATGTGCAGTGGCAGAGATAAGACTAATTAATGTCTAGCACTCTTAAGGACAACATGATTTTCAGTACACACCAAAGTACTCTGGGAATCAATAAATCCAAAGCACCCAAAAGAATAAAATACAACAATTACTAGATTAAGTGTCAGGAGATCTGGCTCTATAGCTCTACAGCTGATGTGTAGCATAATCTTAGATCAATTCCTTACCATTTGGGTATCTCCCACTTTCTTTTTCAGTTATAAAATTCTAGTCTATATATAACTTGTTAAAAGATTTTTAAAAATTCTATGACTTCACTTTATTTATGTGGACACTCATGGAAATGAATGGATAACTATTTTTCAGTCAATCAGAAATTTCCTTTGGGCATTCTTAATATTTCCACCCACTGGAAATTTACTTCTTACTTACTCCAAATCCCTTAAGAAAACAGAAGCTTTAAAGGAAAAAAAAAAAAAAAAAAATGGTGGCACCAGAAAAATCAACATTTACTGAGATGTTTTATCTAAAAATAGGTAAGATACAGTCTAGCCCCAGTCAAACTTTTCAATTTCATATACATGTGATCCAAAACAATGAGATTTTCCTCTTGTCTTGAATATTAAAGAAAGCCTTAAGTAAGTCCCTCCATCTGGCCTGTACTTCAGAATTGGGAATGACACACTAAAACTGGCAACACTATTGGAATCATATACTAGAAGGCACAATGGAAAACATTCAAGAATTAAAGATAAATTTGACCAATAGGTTTGAAATCTGACCCTACTACTTTTATAAGCTCAACTTTATGATCACAACCATGGTAAAAAAAGAAAAACTCCGTTTCCTTCTCTGTAAACTGGGGATAATAATGGCTTCTAAGGTAGCATAGTGCCTAAGGCACTTGACTGTTAACCAGAAGGCTGGCAGTTCAAACCCACCAGCCACTCCTCGGAAGGAAGATGGGGCAATCTACTTCCGTAGTGATACTGCCTCGGAAACCCAAGGAAGGGTCACTATGAGTTGGGTCCAACTCCACGCACATAACAACAACAACAAGGATAATAATATACACTATAGTTATTATTAGATTCCAAATAATAAACGTAAAATGTGTAGAACACTGACTATTAACTCAGATGATCTATGCTCTTATAAGCATCCATCTTGCTCCCACACCTGGTGACACAAACTCAAACTCAACTCACTGCTATCAAGTGGATTCCGACTCATAGCAACCCCCTTTGGGTGTCCGAGGAGGTAAATCTTTATGAAAGTAGATTGCCCAGTCTTCCTTCCATGGAGTAGCTGGTGGGTTTGAACCGCCAACATTCTGGATAGCAGTCAAGTAAGTGCCTTAGGCACTATGCCACCAGAGCTCCTGCTGACACAGATAGGGTAGAAAACAAACATATACTGAGATAATATTCAATAACAAGAATTGTGCTGAATGCTTACTCCTCACCCTCACATGGTAAATTCCTGTATATCAATGGATTTCAGTTTGACCATTATCTCTTCTTCAAAGCTTTTAATGACATTCTCAGGCAAATACAGATACTCCTTTTCTGGTATTTCAATTGCACATGCATATACCACCATTACAGCATTTACCGCCGTATACTGTAATGTGCCTCTTTTCTGAAAAAGATATAAACTTCTTGAAGGCAAATATCACAACTTGTATTTCTTAGATTACCAAGCCTAATATCATCTCTAAAATATAACAGGGGCTCAATATATATTTGGAGCACAGAGGGAGATTCAGGGGTGGTAGAAAATAAGTAAAAGAAAGATGGAAGGGGAAAAATATAGCTATTCTTTTCTCCTTATAACAGATGAGAAAATTGAGTGCTCCAAGGTTATATATATCTGATGAGTGGTATAGTTAGGACTCAAAAGTAAATCTTTGACACCAAAAAACCTTCAATGGTCCCTCAACACCATAATCACAATATTAAGGTTTAGAACTTTGACACTGTAGGCCTCCTATAGGACTGTACTCTCAACTCACACTTACCTTTTATTCCTAATTTTCATGTTTTATCTTTCTCCCCTATGAAATCCCTAACTAATACATTGGATTTAAGAATTTGAGGTTCTATGCTGATATTCACATTTCTTCAAATTGAGAAAAGAAATTGTATAATCGAAGTAAATTTTACTTGTAGAAATATACCTCAGATTTTACAAGAAATGATATAAGATCACATCTAGATACACTGTGGAAATTTTAAGGATCTATATTGTAATCTGCAGAGCAGTGTTTCTCAACATATTTTCATTATACCTCCTGTGATAGTTGGAGCTGTGTGCCAACTTGGCTGGACCCCAGTTCTGTGTGGTTGTTTCCATGATGGGATTGTATGACTGTGTTCTGACTGGCCAATCTACCCAAGGGGAGTTTCCCTGGGGGTGTGGCCTGCTTCCAGGAGATCCAGGGACATCATGGGAAGAGAGACATTCTTTGAGGAATTGGGACCCTGGTGTGCTGACTACAACCTTCCGTGAGTGAGCCGCCCACCGCTCGGCCTGGAGATCTTGGATTTGTCTTTTGTGGGAGTCAACAGCCAGTGTATTGCCTGCCAGCCTTGTGTTTCTCGGCCTCCTGTGGTTGCAGAAGCTAAAGCTGCCACCAGCCTGACGTTTCCTCCAGGGATTTTGGACTTGCCGGCTTCTATACGTTTGTGAGCCATTTTCCTAAGATAAAGTTTTTTTTTCCTCTCTCTCTCTCTCTCTCTCTCTCTATATATATATACACTTTGCTGGTTTTTTTTGTGTTTCTCTAGAGAACCCAATCTAACACACTTCCCCATATGGAACTTTTTTGCTTAATATCCCCACCATGAAACTTTAGTGTAGCCCTTTGGAGGAACACAACCCATTATAATATCTATGATGTTTTAGCTTCCCAAGAACCAATTTTCACCCCCTTGATGTCAGATCCCCTTTGAGGATACATCCCTTAAAGCAACCACTAAAAATAATGCAAAGAGATATAATTAAAAAGCCAATGGATAAATTAAAATGGATTTTTAAAAACATAGCAACATAATAACCATTGTCAACCACTTAGAGGGGAATCTATGTAGGAGATCCTAAATAAAGAGGGAGAACAATGTGGAACAAAACTCAAAATCATTTGGGAAAAAAAAAAAAAAGGGAGACCAGGTTTGCTGGTCTGATAGAGCCTGGTGGAACCACTGAGACTATGGTCAGTGGCCCTTCAGGTCTGGAATTGAACCCACACCTGTGGCTTCCAGCCAAAAAAAAAGACAGGCATAAGAGTTGAACATGTACCTGAGGTAGATACATCCCTTGGAGAGAACAATCATGGGAGAAAGAAGGGTTTGTACACAGTTCAGGGGGCAGGAGTGCATGGAGGGATGACCACAGGAAAAAGGTAACTATTGGGAGGAAGTGGGAGGGAAGTATTGCATTGGGGTAAACTCTCAATGTCATCAGACAAAGTGTATGTGAACTGCTGTATGGAAAGTGAATTTGCTCTGTAAACTTTCACCCAAATCACAATTAAAAAAAAAAAATAAAAAAAGAAGCTGCATTTGCCCAAGGATAAAGCTCAGAAGGCAGAAAGGGATAGGAAAGGATGAACAGACATGGTAAACACAGGAAGTGAGAATAATGTCCTTACCTTGTGGAGATTGCAATCAATGTAACAAAACATGTATGCATTGTTGAATGGAAAGCCAAATTGCTCTGTGAACTTTCATCCAAATCACAATAAAAAGTGTTGTTTTTTTTAAAAAAAAAACATAGCAACATAAAGAAGGCAAAAACTGAGAGAAATAGGTACCACTACCACCTCCAAAAAAAAAAAAAAAAATACAGATGGGATAAACGGAAAAAAGACAAGCTGGTATATCTAAATCTAACTACATAAATAACTATATTAAATGGACTTAACACTCCAACTAAAAGGCAGAGAGTGATCAAATGGATAAAAAAAAAAAAAAAAAAGACTTGACTAAACTGTATGCTGAATAAAGGAGGACTACTTTAAATATAAAAACACAGAAAGATTGAAAATAAAAGGATTAAAAAAAGACATGTCTTGAAAATAGTAAGCACAAGAAAGCTATGACTATGTTAGTACCATTAAAAGCAGATTTTAACATAAAGCCTAGTAGAAAGAAAGGACATTTCATAATGAATTACCACAAAAAACAAAAACAAAAAAACCCTCACTATAAAACAGATCTGATAGATCAAAGAAGAAATGACAAGGGAAATCAAAAAAGTTTGATATGAATGATAATGAAAAATATGACATATCAAAATATGTGGGATGCAGGTAAAACCATCCTTAGAAGAAAATTTGCAGATTTAAATGCTTATATTATGAAAGAAGAGTGGTCTCAAACCAATGACTTACTAGTTTTGTTTTTTAATCCTTCAGAAGCTAGAAAAAGAATAAAGCAAATAAATATAATAGCATAATAAATCAAATAAGAAAAAAATGAAAATTTAAAAGACAAGTCAATGGTTTCAACAAAATTGATAGACTTCTAGATAGACTGAGACAAAAGATAGAGAGATCAAAAAGTATCAAAATCAAGAGTTGAAGAGGGTCTGTCACTACCAAACTCAGAGACAATAAAGGATAATAAGGGTATATTATGAATAAATTATTGTAAAAAAAATTGACAATTCGATTAAATGGACAATTTCTTTGAAAACGAAGGTCTACCATACCTGAACAAAGATGAAACTGAAAATCTATTAAAGAATTTGAATTTGGTATCAAAAGTCACTTCTTGCTTAATAAGAATCAGAATGCATGATAACTCACAGGTAGTGGTCAAAAGCTTGTGCTATTATACTTCAAGAATTGGGCCAGGACTCCAATGAGATATTTTAGGGTGCATAGGACTTTCCAATATATTTTTTGCAATTCCTTGTGAGTCTAATTATTTCAAAATAAAAAGCACAGGGAAAAAAAAGGGGAAGGGATGGCAGTAGACCTGATTTGCCTAGTTTTCTAACTCCAGCTCTAAAGAGTTACCTGTGATAAAGAACCAAAGTTACAATAGATTTTTCTTTCAATAAGGTGTCAATGTCTGTGATATCAGACAGTGCTTCAATGCTATTCATAATGGCCAATTTTTTCTGAAGTGGATGGCCCACTTAGTCTGTCTTAGCCTTGAAGCTCCATTGCAATCTGTTCACCATGGGTGACCCTGCTGGTATTCGCTATATCGGCGGCATAGCCTCCAGACTCACAGCAACACACAAGCCACCACAGTATGACAAACTGACAGACAAGTGGGGAAACTGTTTGTTATTGCTTTGCAAATAAAGTTTTTCCCACAATGTAAATTAACATACATCACTGGGATTATAAAATATAGCATTTTATTTTATTTTTTTAACAAACAAAAGCTTTAATAGTTATGTCCAAGAAAAAAAGTTATGAATGAAAATAAGCACATGAAAAAGTATTCAAAATAATTAGTTTTACAATGAGATAAACAGCTACTGTTGCTGTTGTTGTTTTTAGGTCCTGTCGAGTCTTCTTCCACACATAGTGACTCTATGCACGGCAGAATGAAACACTACCCCATCCTGCGCCGGCTCCACCATCCTTGCTACACTTGAACCCATTACCACTGCCACCTTGTCAATCCATTACCTTGAGGGCCTTCCTCTAATTCGCTGACCCCTCCACCTTACCAAGCATGACATCCTTCTCCAGGGAATGGTCCCTTCTGACATGACCAAAGTAGGTGAGACAAAGACTAGCCATTCTCACCTCCAAAGAGCATTCTGGCTGCACTTCCTGCAGGACAGACCTGTTAGTTCTTTTAGCAGTCCACAGTGCTTTCAGCATTCTCCGCCAGCACCACAGCTCAAAAGCATCAATTCTTCTTCGGTCTTCCTTATTTATTGTCCAGCTCTCACATGCATGTGAGGCGACTGAAAATACCATAGCTTGTGTCAGGTGCACATTAGTCCTCAAGGAGACATCTTTGCTCTTCAGCACTTGAAAGTGGTCCTTTGCAGCCGATCTGCCCAGTGCTATATATCCTCTGATGTCCTGACTGCAGCTTCTATTGGCATCGATTATAGAACTAAGCAAAGTGAAGTCTTTGACAACTTCAATCTTTTCTTCGTTTACTTGATGCTGCTTATTGGTCCAGTTGTGAGGATTTTGGTTTTCATTATGTTGAGATGTAATTCATACTGGAGACTATAGTCTTTAATCTTCATCAGTAAGTGCTTCAAGTCATCCTCACTTTTAGCATGCAAAGTTGTGTCATCAGCATATTGCAGGTTGTGAATGAGTCTTCCCCCAATCTTGATGCCACATTCTTCATATAGTCCAGCTTCTTGGATTATTTACTCAGCATATAGGTTGAATTAAGTATGGTGAAAGGTAACAACCCTGAAACACTCCCTTCTTGATTTTAAACCATGCAGTGTCCCCTTCTTTTGTCTGAATGACAGCCTCCTGGTCTATGTATAGATTCCTTATTAGTACAATTAAGTGTTCTGGAATTCCCATTCTTCTCAAGGTTATCCGCAGTTTGTTATGATCCACACAATCAAATGCATTTGCATAGTCAATAAAATACAGCTAAACATCTTTCTGGTATTCTTGCTTTGAGCCAAGATTCATCTGACAGCAGCTATGAAATCCCTTGCTCCAAGTCCTCTTCTGAATCCACTTTGCACCTCTGGAAGTTCTCTGTCAATAAACTGCTGCAACCATTTTTGAATTATTAAGTAAGATTTTACTTGCATGCAATATTAATGATATTGTTCGATAATTTCCACATTCTGTGGGATCACCTTTCTTTGGAATGAGTACAAATATGGATCTCTTCCAGTCAGTTGGCCAGGTAGCTTTCTTTGAAATCTCTTGGCATAACCGAATGAGTGCCTCCAGTGGGCATCCTTTTGTTAAAACATCTCTGGGTATGTATTCTGTCAGTTCCTGGAGCCTTGTTCTTAGCCAATTCTTTCAGTGCAGCTTTGACTTCTTCCTTCCGTACTGTTGGTTCTTGAACATATGCCACCTCCTGAAATGGATGAAGATTGACCAGTTCTTTTTCGTACAGTGACTGTGTATAACTTCCATCTTCATTTGATGCTTTCTGCATCATTCAATATATTGCCCATAGAATCTTTCAATATTGCAACTCAAGGCTTAAGATTTTTCCTCAGATCTTTCAGCTTGAGAAATGCAGAGCGTGTTCTTCCCTGTTTGTTTTCTAACTCCAGGTCTTTACACATTTCATTATAGTAATTGGCTTTGTCTGCTTGAGCTACTCTTTGAAATCTTCTGTTCAGCTCTTTTATCTCGTCATTTCTTCCATTTGCTTTAGCTACTCTCCACTCAAGGGCAATTTCAGAGTCTCTTTGACATCCATTTTGGTCTTTTCTTTTCTCATCTTTTTAATGACCTCTTGCTTTCTTCATGGATGATGCTCTTGATATCCTCCCACAATTCTTCTGGTTTTTGGTTAACTGGTGTTCAATGCATCAAATCTATTCTTTAAGTGGTCTCTAAATTCAGGAGGGATATATTCAAGGTCATATTTTGGCTCCTGTGGACTTGTTTTAATTGTCTTCAACTTCAATTTGAACTTGCATATGAGCAGTTGATGGTCTGTTCCACAATCAGCTCTTGGCCTTGTTTTGGCTGAAGATATTGAGCTTTT
>NW_006921659.1:9834673-9847249 GCF_000298275.1 Orycteropus afer afer
ATATGATAAACTGACAGACAAGTTTGTCTCCCTTAGCTGTTTGAAACCTCTCCACCCTCCCCTTACCTGCATCCCTGCCGCTGCTCACTCTATCGTCTGTTGCTGCTGTTAGGTGCTGTCAAGTCAGCTCCAACTCACAGAGACCCTATGTACAACAGAACAAAACAATGCCCAGTCCTGCACCATCCTCGCAATCCTTGGTATGGCTGGCCCAGCAATCTAGCCACTGTGTCAATACATCTTGTTGAGGGTCTTCTCTTTTTTACTGACCCTCTACTGTACCAAGTATGATATTCTTTTTCTCAAAGGACTAGTCCATTCTGACAACATGTCCAAAGTATGTGAGATGATATCTGGTCATCAAGTGTCTAAGGAGCATGCCAGCTGTACTTCTTCGAAGGCAGATTTCTTTGTTCTACTGGCAGCTCATGGTATTTTCAGTACTCTTCACCAACACCACCATTCAAAGGCCACAACTCTTCTTCAGCCTTCCTTATTAATTGTCCAGCATTCATGTGTATGAGGTGATTCAAAATACAGTGGATTCAGTCAGGTGCACTTTAGTCTTCAAAGTGACATCTTTGCTAACACTTTTAATGAAACCTTTTGCAGCAAATTTACTTAGTGCAATATGACATTTAATTTCTTGACTGCTGATTCCATGGGTGTTGACTATGGATGCAAGTAACATGGAATCCCTAACAAATTCAACTTTTTCTCAATTTATCACCACCATTTGTCTGTCAATTTGTGATATTGTGGTGGTTTGTGTGTTGCTGTGGGACTGGAAGCTATGCCACTGGTTTTCAAATACCTGCAGGGTCACCCATAATGGTCAGGATTCAGCAGAGCTTACAGACTAGGAAGGAGAAGGCCATCCACTTTAGAAAAATTGGCCACTGAAAACCTTATGAACAGCAGGGAAATATGGCCTAATATATTACTGAAAAACTTTACAAATAACAGTGAAACAATGTCTGATATAGTGCCGGAGGATGAGACCCTCAGGATGGAAGGCTCCCAAAATACCACTGGGGAAGAGCAGCTTCCTCAATGTAGAATTGACCTTAATGACACAGATAGAGTCAAAATTTCAGAATCTAAATTTTCTGATGGGGCATGACTCAAATTAGAAGAAACAACTGCAAACATTCATTAACAGTCAGAATATGGAATGTACAATGTATCAATGTAGGAAAAGTAGAAGTTGTCAAAAATGAAATAGAACACACAAAAATCACTATCCTAGGCATTAGTGAGCTGAAATGGACTGGTTTTTGTCCTTTTGAATCAGACAATCCTATGGCCTACCTATGGCATCACATTCATCACATGCCTTCCTATGGCATCACATTCATAGTCAAAAAAAAAACATTTCAAGCATTATCCCGAAGTATGATATTGTTAGTGATAGGATAATATCCATACACCTACAAGGAAGGCCAGTTAATACTACAATTATTCAAATCTATGCTCCAATCACTAAAGCTAAGATGAGGAAATTGAGTATTTTTTACCATTTTTTTGCAGTCTGAGATTGACTAAATATTCAAATAAGATGCATTGATAATTACAGGTGATTGGAATGTGAAAACTGAAAACAAAGAAGAATCTTTGGTAGTTGGAAAATAAAGTCTTGGTGATACAAATGACAGAGATTGCATGATAGACTTTTACAAGACCAATGACTTACTCATTGCAAATACCTTTTTTCAATAACATAAACAGCAGTTATGCATGTAGACCTTGCCAGATGTAATACACAGGAATCAAGTTGACTACATCTGTGAATAGAGGAAATGGAGAAGCTCAATATCATCAGTCAAAACAAGGCCAGGTGCTGACTGTGGAATGCGCTCATACGCAAGTTCAACTTGAAGCTGAAAGAAATTTGAAAATAACTCAAGGACAGACAAAATCAACTTTGATTACATTCCAACTGAATTTAGAGACAATCTGAAGAACAGATTTGACACACTGAATACCAATGACCAAGAACCAGATGACTTATGGTCATCAAGAACATCATACATGAAGTAAAAGGTCATTAAAAAGACAGGAAAGGAAGAAAAGACCAAAATGGATGTCAGAAGGTCCCCTGAAACTCACTCTTGAATGGAAAGTAGCTAAAACAAATAGAAAAAATGACTAAATAAAAGAGCTTAATAGAAGACTGCAAAAGGCAGTTGGAGAAGACAAAGTATTATAATGAAATATACAAAGACCTGGAGTTAGAAAACCAAAAGAACACACTCAGCATTTCTCAAACTCAAAGAGCTGAGGAACAAACCCAAGCCTTGAATTGCAATAGTGAAGATTCTATGGATATACTACTGAATGGTGTTGTTGTTGTTGTTGTTGTGTACCGTCGAGTCACACCTGACTCATAGTGACCCCTCCTTGGGTTTCCGAGGCAGTATCACTACGGAAGTAGGATTGCCCAACCTTCCTTCCGAGGAGTGGCTGGTGGGTTTGAACCGCCAGCCTTCTGGTTAGCAGTCAAGTGCCTTAGCCACTATGCTACCAGAGCTCCCACTGAATGGTGTAGGAAGCATCAAAAGAAGATGGAAGGAATGTACGTAGTCACCGTACCAAAAAGAAATGGCTGATGTTCAACCATTTCAGGAGGTAGTAAATGATCAAGAACAAATGGTAATAAAGAAAGAACTCAAGCTGCACTGAAGGAATTGGCAAAAAGCAAAGCTTCAGGAATTGAGGGAATATTCATTCAGATATTTCAACAAACAGGTGCAGCGTTGGAGGGATTTACTTGTTTATGCCAAGAAATCTGGAAGACAGTTACCTGGACAACCAACCAGAAGAGACCGATAGTTGTGCCCATTCCAAAGAAAAGTGATGCAACAGAATATGGAAATTATCGAACAATATCATTAATATCAGATACAAGTAAAATTTTCCTGAAAATAATTTATAAACAGTTGCAACAGTATATTGACAGGGAACTACCAGAAATTCAAGCTGGATTCAGGACAGGATTTGGAATGAAGGATATCATTGCCGATGTCACATGAATCTTGGCTGAAAACAAACACCAAAAGATGTTTGCCTGTGTTTTATTTACCATGCAAGGGCATTCAACTGTGTGCATCATAACAATAATGAATAACACTGCAAAGAATGAGAATTCCAGAACTTAATTATGCTCATGAGGAACCCGTACACAGAACAAGAGACTGTCATTCAAACAGAACAATGGGATATTGTGGGGTTTAAAATCAGGAAGGGTGTGCATCAGGGTTGTATTCTTTCACCATACTTATTCAATCTGTATGCTAAGCAAATAATCTGAGAAGCTGGACTATATGAAAAAGAACATGGTATCAGGATTGGAGGAAGTCTCATTAACAACATGGGATATACTTATGAGACAACCTTACTTGCTGAATGTGAAGATGACTTGAAGCACTTACTGATGAAGATCAAAGACTAGAGCCTTCAGTATGGATTACACCTTGACATAAAGAAATACATCTGCTAGAATTGTTTAAAAGTTGGTGAGAGGGTAGAGCAACCATAACCTCTCATACATTGTTGGTAGTACAGTAGTATGAAATGGTAGAACCATCTGGGGAAAAGTCCTGGGAATTAATTAGAGAATTAATCATATACCTACCCTGTGACCTAGAAATACCATTAGCAGGCATTTACCCAAGAGAAATGAAAATACATGTTCACACAAACACTTGTATGAAAATATTTATAGCAGGTTTATACATTATTAGCCATGTCTTAGCCTGGGTTCTCTAGAGATGCAAAAACAGTGAAGTATATATGTGTGTGTACACACACACACACACAAATACATAAACACAGAGCGAGAGAGAAATTTATCTCAAGGAAGTGGCTCAGGCAGTTGTAGAGGCAACAAATGCCAAGTCTATGGTTCAAAAGTCAATCTGCAGGGGTCTCCTGGTTCACACAGCTGCAGCTGCTGATGAACCCACGATAAGCGGTAAAATGGCAGCTTGTTGGCTCACAGGCTGCTAAGGCAACAATCCCAAATCAGCAGGCAATATGGCAGACCACTGGTACAAGTTCAGAACTGGGGATGATGATGAGCCTGGTGCAGGATCCAGATTCAACAAAAGCCAGAAACATTTCCCAATGCTTTTCCATATATAGTGGAAGCAGGCCATACCCTGATGGAAACTTCCTTTCAACTGATTGACTGCTCATAGCTGATCTCCTCATGGAGATGATCAGATCTCATTACTAGAGATAGCTACATCATAACTGCTAAACCACTTGGAATCATGGATAGCCAAGTTAATACACAATCTTACCTATCACAAGCCAAAACTGGGAAACAGTGTCACTATCCATCAGTAAAAGAGCCACCAAACAAAGTGTGTTATGTACATACACTGAAATACTACTGAGAAATAAAAAGCAATGAGTTGCTGACACACACATAGAAATAGTTGTCAAGAACTGTGAGGCATCTTTGATTTTACCTCAATTATAATCTAACAAATTAGTCCATTACAATCTCACAGATGCCAGTATAAGACCTGAGACTACTGTGTCAAATTTTATAAAACAATAGCAGTAGCCAGAGTATCAGCAATTCTGTGCTGGTTCTCCAAGTTCCAATTCCCACAGGGTGACATGAAGCGGATTAGAAATACACAGTGAATTGCATTATAGGAAAGGAACGTTAGGGACATCTGCCATTTACTCTGGAAGAAAACATTATCTCTATTTTCCAAGACTATTTGCCATATAAACATCTTTTCACATAAACATAAAAAGACAGTCCAGAACAAAGGGCAACCAGTGTCTCCCTCACAAGACGTGCAACAAGGCAAGAGACCCATGGAGAATTATCTCCCAATAAAACTGAGTGAAAGAAGCTTTATACAAAAGACTACAGACCATGTGATTTCACTTATTTGAAAGTCTGGAACAGGCCAACCTAACTTATGGAATAAAAAATTTGGAACAGTGTTTACCTCTGGGTGTATGAATATGTAGATTGCCTGTGAAGGGACAAGTGATAGTTCGAGCTGTGTGTCAACTTGGCTGGACCACAATTTTTGTGGTTTAAGCAATTGTGATGTCAGTTGCTCCCATGATGGGATCAGATGTATATGTTTTGAGCAGCCTATCTGTTGAAAGGGAGTTTCCCTAGGGGTGTGGCCTGCTTCCAGGATATTTATGGACATCCTGGGAAAAGAGACACTTTTCTGTGGATCAAAATGCTGTTGCCCTGCCTAAAACTGTCCGTGAGTGAACAATCCACCATTTAGCTTTGATCCTGGATTCATCATTCGTTGGAGACAACAGCCAGTATACTGCCTGCCAACCTTAAGCTCGTCAGTTCCTGCAGCTGCGTGAGTCGGGAAAAACCTCCAGCTTGACGTTTGATCCAAGAACTTGGGACTTGCCAGCTTCTATAAGTGTGTGAACAATTTTCCTAAGATAAATTTCTCTTTTTTTTCTCTCTCTCTCTAAGCTTTCCTGGTTTTCCTTCTCTAGAGAACCCAGTCTAACACAGGACAAAGAGTAATCTTTCTGGGATGCTGATAGTGTTTGATGCCTCAAGAGGGATTCAGGTTGCAAAATGTTATATATCTGTCAAAGTTATACAACTGTACATTTACAATCTGTGCATTTCATTGTATACCAAATTTACTTCAAAAGAAATATTGAACTCAAATTAATGATATGCATGATGAAGTACTTGGTGTGGGAAACATATTGATGTCTTCAACTTCTTTTGAAATGCATTAAAAAGATAAGATAGATTGATGGATCAATAGATGGATAATATATTCAGAGTTATGTGAAAAAGCAAATATAGTAAAATGGTGGGTATATGGTATTCTTTGTCACAAATCCAACTGTCATGAATGTTTCTAATATTTTTAAATATTGGAATAATGCATTTTTGACACAGATACTTTGTGTGTGAGAGATGTTATTTTTCTTTAAAAAATGTTACTTTAGTTTTAAAAAAGGAAAGCAATAAAATGATACTGAAAGAGTTATTATCTTTAAAAATATTTAGTAAGGCCTGCATGTACACTGGACTTTACATAAAACTAACCTGAGACAATTAAATACTCTAGTGACTTACAACCTGACATTTCATATTACAATACTTGTGTAACTGGAAAGGGGAAGAAAGAAGATAGAAAAGAAAAGGTGAATGTGAATACAGGAATAGGAAGGAAATTGAGAATAAATGAATGTAAGAACGTTAGAGTGGATTTACAGAATTATTTTCAAACTCTACATGCTTGGCTGCTGGTCTGATGCCTGGATTTGAAACAGTGGGCTCAGACATAAAAGCAATCACCCAGATGGCACAGGACCTGGCAACATGTTGTTCTGCAATACGAAAAGTTGCCCTGAGTCCAGGCCATTCGATATTAACTAACAACAAAAGGGAAATAATTTAGAGATCAACATTTGGGACTATATATAAGGATGCTAAAGGAGCTCTGGTGGTGTAGTGCCTAAGGCACTGACTGCTAACCAGAAGGCTGGTGGTTCAAGCCCATCAGCTGCTCCTTGGAAGGAAGATTGGGCAATCTACTTCCGTAGTCACACCACCTTGAAAACCCAAGGAGGCGTCGCTATGAGTTGGATCAGACTCGATGGCAGTGAGTTTGGTTTTTTGGTTTTATAAGGATGCTAAAGAGAACAACTGATGTAGAGACCTGGCTCTCCTTTCTAGCACATTTTTGAGAGGAGTTACAGTATAATGCATAGGAAAACCCTCCATAACAAAGAACCATCTATCCTAAAATGTCAGTAGTGCCAAGGTTGTGAAATCCTGTAATATTTTGTTCCTTTCTTTCATCGAGAGCTCCCTCTCAAAACACCTCCATATCTGGTTCCATTCTGAACTGGTTCTTCCTTAGGTTTCCTTCACAGTTATTATCCAGGGACTTCCACTCACCACTGTTCTCACTGAATACACCATTACTGAATACACTATAGAATATGTGATTCTACTCTGGTAGCATAGTGCCTAAGGTACTTGACTGCTCACCAGAAGGCTGGTGGGTTTGAACTCCTCGGAAGGAAGGTTGGGTAACCCCACTTCCGTAGTGATACTGCTTCGGAAACCCAAGGAGGGGTCGCTATGATTCGGGGCCGACTCGACGGCAAACAACAACAACAACAACAACAACAACAACTTATTTGAAAGTCTGAGATAGGCAAAACTAACCTATGGAATACAAAATATGGAACAGTGGTTACCTATGTTCTTTTATTGGGGCATATCTGATAATTTTTTCATTCTACTCTCACATTTGATTGGTATTTGGCACAGTATGAAAACTACATGCAATTATATTTTCCTTCATAACATAGAAATCATTGAAGCAGTGACTGATGGTTTACTACATACAGGGTTGCTATTGAAAAGGTGAATACTATTTTGATTCCTAGTGGCATTTTAGCCTTCTTGGGAACCCAGAGAAGCTCTGGTGGCTTTGGGATTAAAGCATTGGGCTGCTAACCAAAAGGCTGACACACCAGTTCAAACACACTCAGTTGTTGTTGTTGTTGTGTGCTGTCAAGTCAGATCTGACTCATAGCGACCCCTCCTTGGGTTTCCGAGGCGGTATCACTACGGAAGTAGATTGCCCAACCTTCCTTCCGAGGAGTGGCTGGTGGGTTTGAACCGCCAGCCTTCTGGTTAGCAGTTAAGTGCCTTACGCACTATGCTGTTTTGATTTAAAATCTCTTCTGTTCTATGCATTTTGTTTTTCCATATATTTTAGAATTTGGTATCTTTCATGTTAGAAAATTTCCTTAAATATTGTGATATTTACTTGCCCATTAAAAATTTAAGATAAGCATACAAAGTTGGACTGGGTAAGCATAGTTTGAGGAAACAGGCAGTTTCACTGGGAGACCTCAAAGTGCCTATATATATATATATATATATATATATATACACACACACACACACATATATACACGCGCACACACACACACACACACACACATGTCTGTGGCCATTCAGTTTCTGTGGACAAGAAATTTCTAATCTCCTACATTAGGATAGCTATCTGGTTGTTGACATCTTACATGCAAGGTGGGCAAGGTGGGCTAGAGTATAATTTTCAATGGCTCTCCCTCTTTTCAGTCATACACTTGACCCCTTACCTTTGTTATATCTTTAGTGCCTGAATTCCAAAACTTTCTACAGTTCTGCAGGCACAATGTCCCTTATCTCATCTGTAACTTCCTCTTTAGCTAGAAACTTCCTCTGCCCTATATCAGTTACCACTTATTTGCCTACTTCCTAACATCTAGAAACTTGTTAAAATCTTTCTTTCCTAGTTTTCACATTCCTGTGAAGCTTTCCTTGTTATACTTCTTTGCTGTCTCTTTATTAATATCTTGGGATAGTCAATCTTTTCAATTAATCCATCATTTTTAACTAAAGTGTTGACTTAAAAGAATTTGCTATCTCACACGTATTATCTTCTTTACCTTTAGTCCTTATCGTTCTAGATTTTTACAATGTCAAAGTGTAAAATGCATCCAATACATAAGTCCCCTTACCTCAATTCCATGGCTTTTTAACATCATTCTTTATGGTCAACCATACTCATGGCAAGCAAACTCTGGTTTCTGACATCACCTGAATCTGTACCATTTGTAAAATGTATATGTGATTTTTGGTAAGTAGCCTCTGAGATGGCAGGCAATGTTCTCTAACTTCTCATATTCATGCAATTTTTCACACTTAAGGGTTGGCTGAGCCTAGTGACTTGCTCTAATGAACACTTAAAATATACCACTTCAAAGATAAGGTTACAAAAAACCTGTGGCATTTGTCTTGTCCACTTTCTCTCACCTGTTCCTATTCTTTCTCTCTGCCTTGTTTGAAGGGATTCCAGATGCCACACTGCAAGCTGCCCTACTGAGAGGTCTTGATTCCACAAACAAGTGATTGATATCTCTGTCCAACAGCTACTAAAGGCTGGAGGCCAGCCAATAGCCATTCAAGTAGGCTAGGAACCAGATCTTCCAGCCAATAGCCATTCAAGTAGGCTAGGAACCAGATCTTCCTCGAGGTAAGTTCTGATATGACTTCAGCTCCAGCTAATATCCGACTGCAGCCTGTAAATGTGAGAGACCCTGAATTACAGGCAGCCAGTGAAACCACACCCAGATTTCTGACCTACCCAAAGTGTGAGATAATGAATATTTGTTATTTTAGGCTGCTAAATTTTGGGGTATCTTATTACACAGCAATGAGTATCTAATCCACCAGTGTTCCAAGTTTCCAATGTACTTAATAAATACTATCACAATAGATCATCCCACTCACTGACCATAATTTTACATTTATTCTTCTAGTTGTCATACATTCGTTTCCCCACTATACCTTTTCATTTACCTTAAGACTGTCAGTTTTATTGACTTCTAGTCTTTGTGCAAACTTTTGTCTTCACTATCTTCTCTTCTCTCCCAGAGTTCATATTTAAATTATTTTCTTCTGGTATTTCAGAGGCCTTCATCACTGCTGTTCCACTGTACACATGTTACATGGAAAGTTAAATCCTAGATCAACCCATTGTCTGCCATCTTTATTCCTACACTTCTCACATAACCATGTAGATCAGCATCAATATCAATTCATTATTTTATTATGTCTACCTCTCATGGCCCTCAATAATGCTTGGCAAACAAATCTTTCTACATGGACATATTTAGCTATTTATTTTCTTTCTTAAGCCATGTGAAAATTATTCAAAGTTGTCACATTCATTTCCTTCTCTCTACTCTTACCTCCCTCTTCTCATACAAACAGCAAATGCAAATGACCTTTCTTCCTTTGTGATACATAAAAGAAAGATGGCTAGGCAGAAATTTCTTCAATATGCTACCCTCATCAATTCCATTAGCTTTGTATCTGCATTTATCCCTTCCTCCTTTCTTCTTATAATAATAGAAGCTATATCCCACTTTCTTCTAAGGCTCATCCCTCTCTCCCCTTCTCTTCAGGACCTCCTCCATCCTCAACCTCTCTTTTAATGTTGTCTCTTCTCTTAGTATGTAACCACAGCTTTTTCATTTTAAAATAATTTTTTTCAACACTATGTCCTCTTCATGCTCTTATTTTTCACTTCACTGTCAAGTCTCTTTAAAGGATAATCTAGACTTTCAGATAAACAAAATGCATTGAACAAGCATTTAATTTCCTCACTCTTAAAACTCCATTACAATGGCAATAAGGTAATATTAAATGCATAAACCCAAGGATGAGGAAAAACGGGGTAAGAGTCAACAGTAGAATAGAGATATCAACAGAATTTTATAAACTGAGAAGCAGGACAAAAGGCAATTGACTAATAGACCAGAAAAAGCTGAAATTTACATGTGAGGGCTTGGAAATAGAGAAGTCCTGGCAAGAACCAAGCTGATCTATACCCCAGAACGTCTTGCGAATTTTTGATGATCTTTAAAAGGAAGAGTTAGAGCTCCAGATTTGTTCTCCTTGTTATTGAACTATGCCAGGCAGAATAATGGTCCCCCAAAGATGTCCACATCTGAATCCTCAGAATCTTTGAATATATTAGGGTATACTGCAAAGCGAAATTAAGGTTGCAGACAGACTGAAGGTTGCTAATCAACTGATTTTAAAATAAGGAGATTATTCTGGATTATCTAGGTGGGCCCAATGTAATCATAAGAAACCAAAACAAAACTCACTGCCATCAAGTTGGTTCTGATTCATAGTGACACCCTTTGGGCTTCCAAGGTGGTAAACCTTTACAGAAGTACATTGCCCGGTAGTCCTTCCGCAAAGTGCCTGGTAGGTTCGAACCACCAATCTTCTGGTTAGCAGTCAAATGACTTAGACACTATGCCACCAGAGCTCCTTAATGTAATCATGAGTCCCTAAAAGAGAAAGAGAAAAGGCAGAAAGAGAACAGGGAAAAGGAGGGAAACGGAGAGATGGTAAGGTGAGAGGAATTTAATCCACTGTTGCTTGCTTTGAAGATGGAGGTAGAAGGGTCATGGACAAGGAATGAGGTGGCCTCTAGAAGCTGCACAGGGGAAATTAATTCTCCCTTAGAGTCTCCAGAATGAAATGTAACCCTGCTGAAACCTTAATCTCAGTACAGTGAGAACCACTTAACACTTTTGACTTCCAAAGATTAATAAATTTGCATTAAAGCCACTAAATTTGTGATGGTTTGTTATAGCAGTGGGAGAAAATTAATACAACCACCTTCCACCTCAGCACAAACCTAGAGGTTTGCTTTCCAGCAAGGTTGAGCCAGAGAGGCTATTGTCTCAGAAACACTGATGGCTAAGGAAACTCAGTAAGGAAAATATGCAGAACAGTGGGAAACAGCCCATTTCCACCTCAGCCACCAGAACATGGCATGTTACATTCATTCTCTTAGGGAGAGATTTAAAGTTCCTGAGAAAACTAACACTCCCCAAAAACCTGGAGATAGTGACATTTGACAGTTATACAACAAAATGGCTAAGTAATTGTCCATTCAGCCCACTAATCAGTAGGCCCTGCTCCACAAAACATAGTTTTGAATTAGCTTTCTTACACTTCATTCTTAAAAACACACAACCACTACTCACCAGACATTTGTGGAATGTCTTCAACATGACAGAAAAGCCCAAAACAAGCAAACAGAAAGAAGAGCCTGGGGGGTAGGGGTGAGGGTGGGGGAACAAAGACAATGTAGGAAGAAGAAATTAAAAAGAACTGCAATTGATGTTATTACATCAAAAAAACAAGTCCGAATCCCCTGGAAAACAAGAAAAAGTGGTTGGAAATTGAATATGTGGTTAAGGAAATTAAAAATTAAATAGAAATGTTAGGAAGTAAAGTTGATGAAGTACTCCAAAAAGAGCACCCTAACAGAAGAAGGAAGGAAGGGAGGGAGAGGAGGAACAATGAGAGTAAAGAGTAAAAGAAAAATAACAATGGGCATTAGAAAACAATTTAAAAAAACACTTCAAAAATTCTGAGGGAAAAGTATTTCCATATGAATTCCACACTAAGCCAAACTATCAAACACATGAGATATGGAAAACTTTACCTTCTTAGATTCTTTCTTAGAAAGTAACTTAAGGATGTGCTCCATCAAAATATTGTAGAAAACCAAGAAAGAGGTTTTCTGACATGCGATCCAGAAATAGTAAAGCAAAGGAAATTGCTGAGATGAAAGTAAACACTGGTAATAACAGCCACCCAGCAGGCCTGCTCAGAACAAAGTTGAGACTGGAGAAAGAATGTGGCGGGGTGCTCCAAGAAATTGATAGATCATTTGGTTTGTTTAAATATACTGGCAGTAGATTTATAGTTCAAATGGAGATTTTGTTGATATTGTGGCACAGTGCCTAAGGCATTTGACTGCTAGCCAGAAGGCTGTTGGTTCAAACTCACCAGCCACTCCTCAAAGGAAGACTGGGCAATGTAGTTCCATAGAGATATCACTTCGGAAACCAAGGAGGGGTTGCTATGAGTCAAATCAACTCAACAGCAGTGAAAAAGAAAATAAAAGATAAAAGCAATTATTAACTCTAAAAACGGTTTGTAAAAAATGAAAA
>NW_006921659.1:9848229-9849306 GCF_000298275.1 Orycteropus afer afer
CTATGGAAGTAGATTGCCCAACCTTCCTTCCAAGGAGTGGCTGGTAGGTTTGAACTGCCAGCCTTCTGGTTAGCAGTCAAGTGCCTTAGGCACTACACAGTAAGTAATAAATAAAAACTTCAATTATAGTATCTCCAGCCCAGACTTCTCTACAGCACTCCAGCCTCATACATCCGCTTATCATACATCTCCATATGCAACATCCCACATGATTCTCATTCGTTATATTTAAAATTAAACTAACTCATTATTTTCCCTATTACTAATAGTAATTCCTTATTCATGTACTTCTGCAACCATTTTAAAATTATCTTCAGCAAAATTTCACTTGCATGCGATAGTAATGGTATTGTTCAATAATTTCTGCATTCCTTTGGATCACTTTTGTTTGGAATGGGAACAGTCAGTTGATCAGGTAGCAGTCTTATAAATTTCTTTCCACAGACAATTGAGCACTTCTAACATTCCATCTGTTTGTTGAAACATCTCAATTGGTATTCTGTGAATTCTGGAATTATAATGTTGGTGAAGAATATTGAATATACCATGGACTGTCAGAAGAATAAACAAATCTGTCTTGGAAGAAATACAGTCAGGATGCTCCTTACAAGCAAGGATGGCAAGACTTCGTCTCACATACTTCAGACATATTATCAGGAAGGACCGGTCCTGGAGGACATCATTCTTGGTAGAAGATCAGCAAAAAAAAGAGGAAGAAAACACAACAAGATGGACTGACACAGTGGTTGCAACAATGGGCTCAAGTATAGCAACTACTGTGAGGATGGTGCAGGACCAAGCAGTGTGTGGTTCTGTTGTCCACAGGGTTGCTTAACACCTGTAGAATGTGTTTCCTCCTCCCATTTTCCTAATGCAAGCCTTCATTATTTCTCACTTAGACTGGTTTCCTTGCCTTAATCCATTTTCAGTATTGCTGCCATTGTGAACCTCCTAAAAGCACAGGTTTGTTCCTTCTTTACCCATGTTGTTGTTGTTGTTGTTATATGCCATCGAGTCGGCCCCGACTCATAGCGACCCCTCCTTGGGTTTCCGAGGCAGTATCACTACGGAAGTAGG
>NW_006921659.1:9850256-9855798 GCF_000298275.1 Orycteropus afer afer
GTGGTTTCCAGCCAAACAAAAGACAGGCATATGAGTTGAACATTTACCTCAAGTAGATACACTCCTTGGAGAGACCAATCATGGGAGAAAGAAGGGCTGCTTATGCACAGGGACACAGCTCAGGGGACAGGAGTGCATGGAAGGATGGACACAGGGAAGAGGTAACTATGGGGAGGAAGTAGGAAGGGAGCTGTTGCATTGTGGTAAACTGTGGTCAATGTCACGAGACAAAATATATGTGAATCATTGTATGGAAAGTGAATTTGCTCTGTAAACCTTCACCCAAATCACAATTTTATATATATATATATTTTACACCAACTTAGAGATGCAGAAAATAAGGTACAAATTAACTTGCTAAAGTTAATGTCACATGACTTCAAAGCTAGTGCTTTTTTTCACTGCCTATACAATGCTGCTTCCCACAAGCATAGCTTTATAGTATGTTAAAGCCAAACACAAGTTAACTTGTTGTCTTAGTTACCTAGTGTTGATGTAACAGACATATCACAAGTGGGTGGCTTTAGTAAGCAGAAATTTGTTTTATCTGTTTAGGAGGTTAGCAGTCTGAATTCAGGGCACCAGCTCTACGAGAGGGCTCTCTGTCTGCTCTGTGGAGAAATCCTTGTCTCAGCTTCTCTGGCATACCTTGGAGAGCTACATGTGGCATGAATCTTCCCTTCTGTTTGTACTGTCTTCTCTGTGCCTAATCTGCTCTTTTTATATCCCCAAAGTGATAGGCTTAAAACAACCCTACACTGATACAGACCCATTAATAAAGAAAATCTTATTGCCAAATAAGATTACAACCACAAGTGTAGGGGTTAGGATTTACAGCACATATTTTTAGAAGACACAATTCAATCCATAACTCTGGTATTACTAAGTAACTTGACTGAAACTGTCCTCAACAATAAGTTTGTTAACATGAAAAGTTGTAAGAACAACATTTGTGCCCAATTTGGAAAAAAAAAATCCACAATGGTGGGTCTTCAATAAATTTACACCTTTAAAGACATAGATGAGGCCACACTGACAATCTCCTCAAAGAACATATCATCTAAAATAGAGCTGACCAACAGAATTTTGTGCAATGATATGGTATATACTAGCCACATATGGCTATTAGCAGATTGAAATATTATTTGTACAACTCAAAAAGAAAAAAAAAAAACCTAACTCGCTGCCAATAAGTCGGTTCCAACTCACAGCGACCCCCACCAGGTTTCCAAGGCAGTAAATCTTCACGGAAGTAGATTGCCCCATCTTCCTTCCATGTGGTGGCTAGCAAGTTTGAACCTCCAGCCTTCTGATTAGGAGTCAAATGTCTTAGGCATTGTGCCACCAGAGCACTAGTTTAACTAAGGAGTTGAATTTATAATTTATTAATCTATATTTAAAAAGACACATATGGCTAGTAGCTAGCATTTTGGACAATATAGTCCTAGAGTTATACCATGAGGAGAGGTACATTGCAAAAGAGGTCTGAAAACAGATTCCATCTCTATACTCTTCAGTTCTATTAATTTAGAGGAATCAACATGGGTAATGACTATATTATTTTGAAGTGTTTTTATTAGCTGCATGACCACCCAACCAGCTTCATCTTGCATCTGTGTATCAGAGATCAGGATATTTATTATACATGGGAGAAAAATTTTTGTGGCTAGTAGAGTTGGGAGAATGTACAAATCCTCTCCTTCAAAAAATAAAATAAAAAAATAATCAGGGATCTCTTCAAGTGCCCAACCTGCTCCAATGATCACAGAAGGGTCAAAAGCCCCAGAGGATCTTCTCAGACATGACACAAGTTCTACAGCTCTGCTAGAATTATTTCTTGGATGTCACTGAATACATTAAAGGCAGTGTTCCAGCTATGGCACATTAGAGTCATTACATTACTACAAATTGCTTCAAATAATCAGCCTGGAAAAAATATATATATAATTTTAAACATCAGCTTCATTAATCAATGATTGTTTTATGTACTTTCTTTCTGCTCCTTACTCTAATTTTTAAATACTCATCTAAAAAAATATTAGCTTATAAATTAGGGATATAGATTTTTTTTTTTTTTCATATCAAGAAAAATTTGAAGAAGGACTCATCTCACTCATAGGAATATCATAATATTTTCCTTAATAAGTTCATCATCTTCTAATAATATTGTTTTCATTTATATGACATGTTCATTAGCACACTTCTCTTATACTTGTTTCCTCCCATCTTCTTTATCCATTTGTTCAGCATATTTAATTGCCCTCGTCAATAATTCTTCCTTTCTCTTACATACATCCTTCTTCCCTTAACATCATGATAATTTTTTTTTATGACACTCATCAAACCCAAGCAGTATTTTGGAAATGTACTCTCCTATAGGGGGAAAAAAGCACATACATAAGGATTATTGGTCTCTAACTGCACTCTGACCTCTCTCAGCTTTCTTACCTTGATCTGTGGAGGTCCACAGGGTCATGAACAAAGAGAAAATGTGGTAGTTCAACAGAGTTACCACAATAAGTAATCCAAGCATGAAGTTTGCTAACGGTGGGAAGTCTAGACTAGGAAATAATACCAAAATGAAATGGCATCTTTAAGCATAAAGAACTATGATTTGTGTATGTTCTAAGGGCAAATGCTTTATATGTGTTCCATATAGATACTCTTCTACCTATCTATATGAATGTAGTGCTCAGCTAGCTTACAAAGGCTAATGCTACCACAGACAGGCTTCTAAAACATTTTAATAAAAGTAGGAATCCGATTGATTTAGTGACTAGTATCTGCATATGATGCTGACAGTAAGTGAAGCAATGGCAGTAGAATGAAATAATAAACTGAAAATACAAACATATGTTTTCACATCTACCATCTGTAAACTATTTCTGAAATTTAAGTACTGGTGGTGTAAATGCCTTAGGCATTTCACTGCTAACCAGAAGGCTGGTGGTTCAAACCCACCAGCCATTCCTTGGAAGGAAGACTGGGCAATCTACTTCTGTAGTAATACCACCTCAGAAACCCAAGGAGGGGTCATTATCAGTCAGAATCCACTTAACGACAGTGAGTGAGTGAGAAGCTAATTAGAAATATGAATGGAGTTCAAGGAAATGAAATTCTTTACAGTTGAGAGGTGATAATATCTATTTAATTTCAATCACAGACCCACCACTTACCAGCAGCATGACCTTATTGCTTGCTTTGAAGATGGAGGTAGAGATCTTGGTAATATTGCTTAAGTTCTCTGTGAATTATCATCATCCTTAACTCAGAGTTGTTATAAGAATTAGATGAGTTATAGATATCAATTGTTTAGAATAGTACCTGTTGCTGTTGTTGTTATGTGCCGTCAAGTCGGACCCAACTCATAGCGACTCCTCCTTGGGTGTCTGAGGCAGTATCACTACGGAAGTAGATGGCTCTATCTTCCTTCCGAAGAGTGACTGATGGGTTTGAACCGCCAGCCTTCTGGTTAGCAGTCAAGTGCCTTAGGCACTGAGCTACCAGAGCTCCTAGAATAGTACCTGGCATATTGTAAATGCTATACACAGACATATTGCCAACAAGTCGATTCTGATTCATAGCAACCCTGTAGGACAGAGGGTTTCCAAGGCTGTAAATCTTTATGGAAGTAGACTGCAAATTCTTTTTTGCCCTGGTTATTTTTATTTTTTAATAATTAAAATTAGGTTTAACTGCTGTCTTTATCTCATTACATTTTTTTAAAAAAATTTATTGTAATTTGGGTGAAAGTTTACAGAGCAAATTCATTTTCCATATAGCAGTTCACATACACTTTGTCTAATGACATTGACTGTAATCACCTACCATGCAACAGCTCCCCTCCCACTTCCTCCCCATACCCACCTCTTACCTGTGTCCTTCCCTCCCATGTACTCCTGCCCTCTGAGCTGACTACTTGTACATACACAGCCATTCTATTCTCCCATGATTGATCTCTCCAAGGAATATATCTACCTAATGTAAGTGCTCGGGACCCTTGGTAGCATTGTGGCTAAAGCACTTGACTCCTAACCAGAAGGCTGGCGGTTCAAACCCACCAGACACTCCTTGGAAGGAAGGTTGGGCAATCCCACTTCCGTAGTGATACTACCTCGGAAACCCAAGGAGGGGTCGCTATGAGTCGGGGCCAACTCGACGGCACATAACAACAACAACAGCAATGTAAGTGCTCAGCTCATATGTCTGTCTTTTGTTTGGCTGGAAGCCACAGGAATGGGTTCTATTGCTGACCTGAAGGGCAGCTAGGGGCCGTAGTCTCAGGAGTTACACCAGGCTTTATCAGAGCAGCAAAAGTAGTCACCTTTTTTTTTTTTTTAAATAATTTTGAGTTTTGTTCCCCTGCTCTATCCAGGATCTCCTACATAGACCCCGCTCTGAGTGGTTGACAGTGGTAGCCAGGCACCATCTAGTTCTTCTGGTCTCACAGTCATACAGGCTGAGGATCTCATGGTGTACCAGTACCCTGGACTAATTGTTTCCATGTGTGTTTGGTTTTCTTCATTCTTATTTGCTCTGGATGAAGAGCTACTGATCGTTGCATCTGGATGGATTCCTGTGAACTTTTAAGATCCCAGTCGCCACTCACCAAAGTAGGATGTGGAACAATGTTTTTGTTATATATACTTTTGTTATGTGTATGTTTCATATATTATACTACCTTTTCTTGTGAAAGTTTTCCTGTTGTTGAAATACAGACAGCCCAACGTACAGCACCTCAGCAATTACCACACGGACAGTTCAGTGACACTGATTACATTTCCTTCCTTTCCAATTGTCCCTCCATAAAGCAAACTCACTGCTCCCCAAGGTTCCTGTATAACTTTTAGAGTTGCTGTGGTCCATTTGATCCCATTCAGATAGTTACTTAAAAGAGCTCAGTGTTCAAGGTAAACATTCTTTACTTGTTAAGCTAAATGATCGTTTGGTTTGAAGAAGACTTCAGGGGATATTTTTGGTTTAAGGTTTAAAGATGATCTCAGGGCAATCTCATCCATCTTCTATGCCTCCAGGAAGTCTAGACTTTGTGCAAATTTGAAATTCTGCTCAAGAGTTTCTCCATTTTGTTGATTCTTTTATAGAATTTTTATAAAAACATTCAGTAATGGTAGCTGGGCACCACCTAGCTCTTCTAGTCTCATGGCAAAAAAGGTAAATGTTCATAGAGACAATTAGACATACGGTCCATTTTTTTCTTCTATTTCTGACGCTGCTTCTTCCTCTGTTGCACTAGGCAAATAGAGACAAATTACTGTATCTTAGATGGCCTCCTGCATGCTTGTAAGACACCAGGAACTACACAACAAACTAGAAGGTAGACCAGAAGCATTAAGAAATGGTCTTAGGCCCAGTTAACTGGTGTTCTGGTTACCTGGTGCCACTCTGACAAGAATGTACCACTAATGGGAGGGCCTTAACAAACAGGAATTTATTCTCTTACAGTTTGGAAGGCTAGAAGTCCAAGTTCCATGTGCCAGGCTCTAGGGGCTAGGAAAAAGCCCCGCACCCGTGGGCTTCGGCT
>NW_006921659.1:9857504-9876137 GCF_000298275.1 Orycteropus afer afer
TGGTCAATGACATGAGACAAAGTATATGTGAACTGCTGCATGAAAAGTGCATTTACTCTGTAAATCTTCACCCAAATCAATAAAATAAAAAAAAATAATAAAATAAAATCTATCCTTATTTGCAGATTTTTGAAACATATTGCCAAATTATGCTCTAGAAACTTGTATCAATCAGTATATGTCTGCTATAAGTATACAAGATTGTCCATTTCCCCGTGGCCTTGCCAATATCAAATATTATCATTAAAATAATAACAATACCTTTAGCAAACTTTCATGTTAACTATTTAAAATTTGCATTATTTCATTTCTATTTTTATTTTTTTATGATGCTCTATATTTCTGTCCTTTGTCTATTTTTCTACAAGGACAGTTATTTTATCTTAGTCATTAAAAAGTGTTCTTTATACTGAGGATACTAACACATTGCCTATGCATTATAAATAATTTTCTTACCTTGCCTTTCAAATTCCTAACATAGTCATACAAGTATTTAAGTATATTTAAGCTATTTAAGCATAATTAATAATAAAAATATAGTTAATATGACAAGATCTACAATCATGTACAATATTCAATAAATTCTCTTTATTCTTTAGATACATACATACATATTTGATTTATAATTAGTCATTTTACTTAAATATATAAGTCTCCAATGTGTACATAAACTGTTCTATATGAAATTAAAATATGTTTGGAATAAAATATTTCACTTACCAAATAAATACCATCATTGCTTTTATAAATAATAGTTCATCTATATATAAAATTCACTTTAAGTTTCTACATCAGTCATTGATTAATGTTATTGGATTCTAACAGGAAATGAATGGAAAAGCAGAAAATAATTTTTTATTCATGCAGCTGTAACATGATAGAGTGGGCAATTTTAGAGAGAAAAAAGAAGTTAAATATAAATAGTGAAGGTCAACAAATTTTACAACAGCAAATAAAATTTGATTATTATTATTATCTACATTTTAATAGCATAGTGCCTAAAGCACTTGACTGCTAACCAGAAGACTGGCAGTTCAAACCCACCAGCCATTCCTCGGAAGGAAGGTTGAGCAATCTACTGTAGTGATACCGCCTTTTAAACCCAAGGAGGGGTTGCTATGAGTAGGGTCCAACTCAACAGCATATAACAACAACAACACATTTTAATAATTATAAACTTAAACCCAGCATAAAATTAGATAAATTACTTAATCTTAAATTATTTTGGAGCATGCTCATTGTTCAGTTTATTCTCTTTAAAGTTTAAGTTTGAAAAATGTTAATAAAATGTTAATGAATTTTACAACCCTCTTTTAGTTGAACTTTGTTTTATGAATGAAACGTAGTTTGATGACTTCAATTCTATGACAGGTCAAATACTTTTGCAATGAACTTCAGTTCTTTACAGTTTTTTTTTTTTGTCCTTGTAGAGTTTAATGACATGAACCATTTCTTCAAAATGTGGGTCACAGATTAAGAATGTTTATTTTAATATTCTGTTTGTATGATTTCACTTGTATCACACATTCTATCTAAAGCTATTCTATATAAGATAAAAACAAAATAATAGGTAACAAAAGTACTTAAATTTTATAGTACAAATCTTTTTTTTTCCTAAATGGCAGAGCAGAACTGCCCTACAGGACAAATCTTAAAACAATTTTTCAACAATCAGTTTTCTCCAATAGTAGAAACTTTCTCTCCTCAGTTCACTACTGTGTATAAACAAGACAACTATTTTCAAAGGCATCTAAAAGAAGACAACCTCATTATAAAAAGACACAAGGGAATAAATTAAAGATGAACGGCTAGTGTTCCTTCCGATGAGTACAACAAACACTAATGGGGATCCTAGGCATAGAAACCCAGAAGTGTCAGCAATCACTAATGCTCTCAGACTAATTTTTAGGGATATAATCCCAGCCACATGCAGATTAACAATTCTGATTATCAGTATGAGTATGAACTTCTTACCATTAGTAAATTCAGAAATCATCACTATTCTATACCATTATCACCAAATGTGAAACCTTTCAATTAAAAACACTTCATTATTCTAGCAGTCAGTTCTGTATTGCCACTTTCAGGATCATTATGACTAGCAGAAATAGTCTTAGTGTGTGTTACATAGTTTTGTTGATCCTGTATGATAATACATCATCCAGCTGAGAAATTATGTATATGGATATAGTTCAATTTTGTTACTGTGAAGGCTTCAGAATTTTTTATTCTTCTTTTCCTTTTACTCCCTTTTATCAGAGAGGATTATTAATTTTTCCTCCTCAGTGTCTGCCATTTCCTTAATATTACTGTTTTTCAGCACCTTCCCCTTTCTAAAAAAGTACACAGTCTCACATACAACTATCAGGATAATCTTCTTCAAAAAAAGGTAAAAAAAAAAACAAAGAGTAATGATGACATGTTGAGATCAGAATATAAAATTATATTGTAATTACGACCATGTAAAATATATATGGGAAAATTTTATAAGAAAAATAAAAAATGATGTAAGTAGAATTATAGACAAGTTAAAACATCCCTGACATCATTTAATAGCGACTTAATAATTTAAAAACTCATTTTATCATACCATAACCTGATTCTCCTACTTGATTTATATTCAAACTGTATAATTAAAACCATTCATGAACTGGTCTCTTCTCACTTTTCCACATCCCCACCTCTACCAGTGCTTATTAATTACTCTTCTTCTTGTATTACCACTACAGAATTACTAGAGTAATTCCTAATTACAACCACCATTTGTCTCGACCACGAAGCCATTCCTTATTTCTCCTTTACCTTTATCACTAATTAGACTGAGAAAGACACAAGTACACCTGACAGCCAGGAGCTAGTCTAGCACTCACTGTTAGCCCGGGTGTTCTCATGGTGAGCCTAAACAATTTCAGAGAACACCAACATCAGACAAGGCCACTCTGTGACCTTATCTAAAATAGAAAAAAACAAGAACATTATCTAAACCATAAAAATGATCAAACATCCTCTTTACCTGGCTTGTATTATTAGTATCTGCTGCTTCTCTACCACTTCTGGTTTTAGCCTGGCTACATTCCTCCTGCCTTCTAGATAAGAATTATTAAGATACCTAGTCACAGAATTACCTTTGCTTTCTGATAGCATTCATTCCAGAGCAAACTCCTGCTTCTTTCACCCTTGCTCAAAATCATGAAACAGAAAACCAAATCCTGTAAGTTCTTTCTAACATCCTCTTATTGAGATGCCTAGAGGTTCTCATGATCTGTGGTGTCTTTCATCAATACAAATTAATAAATCCAATTTTATTAGACTCAGATGTGTTCTCAGTGGCATAAAATGTGTGTCTATGTATGTATGTATAGAAAAAAGAAAAAACAAACACTGCCATGGAGTTGATTCTGACTCACAGCCACACCCAACTGAGTTTCCAAGGCTGTAAATCTTTATGGAAGTAGATTGCCTCATCTTCCACTCACAGAGCAGCTGGTGAGTTTGAACAACTGACCCTATGGTTAACAGGAAAACACCTTATTCACTATGCTACCAGAGCTACTTGCACGTATGCATATGTATATAATTTTTTTCTTTTATTTTTATTGTATTCAAAACATAGATTATTTAAAAAATGTTTATTATCTAAGCTCATGCTGTTTTAATTTCAGCATATGCTTCTACAGTTAATGTAACAATTCATTACTTATATTTTGTCAGGGAAATGTTTTGTTCATTACAAGCAATAATAATATACGTTTGTTCCCTATGTCCAGAAAAAAAAAAAAGACAAGCTCCTTGTGGATCCAAACATTTATACTTTTCTACCACTACAAAGAATGCCATAGATACCTCTTTGATCCTTCTTATTTACAGTTATTTACAAAGTCCTGTTCTTGGATCTTTTTCTTCTCACTCTACATTTTCTGTTTTTGTGATGATATGCACTGCACTTTCCATGACCACATAATTTTGATGACTCTCAAATCTGTAACTGTAACTCAGACTTCCTTCTAATATCTACCTGCATATGTCCAACTGGACGGTCACTTACATCTCTAAAACAGAACTCATTATCCTGCCCTCAACATCTGGTGTCCATCCCTCTCTTTCCCATTCACTTGATCACTCAGTTAAAAATCTAGCAATCACCCAATACTTTCAGCAATCTAGAAATTAAAAGAAATTTCCATATTGTGATCTGTTTACAAAAAAACCCTATAGCTAGCAGCATCATGCTTAATGTTGAAATACTAAATATTTTCCTCCTGAGTTGGGAATAAGATAGAGATGCCCATAATCACAACTTGCAGTCCACAGCCTAGTGAATGGGAAAAAGAAAAAAACAAGTATTAAGATGGCGAAAAAGGAGAAATAGGATTGTCATTATTTGAAGATGAGATGATTGTGTACATAGAAAATACTTAGAAATCTACAAACTCAGTAGGGAATTTAGTAAGGTTGCAGGACATGAGAGAAATATTTAGAAATCAATTGTCTTCTGTAAATAGTAGCAATCAAGTAGAAAATGAAATTTAAAAATACTATTTAATAAAAGCATAAAAAAACCCAACTACATAGGAATAAATCTAATAAAATATTTATAAGACCTCTGTGCTGAAAACTAAAAACATCCCTTAGAGAAATCAACGAAGCTCTAAATAAATGGAGCAACAGCAATGTTCATGGAATGGACAACTCCATATCGTATAGAAGTCAATTTCCCCAAAAACTGATCCATAGATTCCAAGCAATCTCAAAACGCCCACAGATTTTTGTGTGTGGAAACTACAAGCTGATTCTTTAATTCATAAGGAAAGCAAAGGACCTAAAATGGCAAGGAAATAATGAAGAAGAACGGAGTTTGAGAATGTAAACTACCAAATACCATATTATTTTTTTAAAAAGCCCACTGCCATCAAGTGAATTCCTACTCATAGTGACCTCCATAGAGTTTCCAAAGCTCTAAATCTTTACTGAAACAGACTGCCTCATCTTCTTCCCACAGAGCACCTGATGGGTTTGAACTGCTGACCTTCTGGTTAGCAGCTGAATCATTAACCACTACACCACCAGGGCTGCTAACTATAAATCGATTCAACTCATAGCGACTCCCCCTTGGGTTTCCCAGGCAGTATCTCTACAAAAGTAGAATGCCCAATCCAGCCTTCTGGTTAGCAGTCAAATGCCTTAGGCATTACGCCACCAGAGCTCCCTCCCAACTATAAAGTTACACTAGTGAAGAGTGTAATGCTAGTGCAAGGAATGCCAATGGTTCAATCGATTAGGAGAGTCACACTTATACATGTGGTTTATGACAAAGGTTCTATTGTAATTTAGTGGGAAAAGGATGATCATTTTAGTAAAGGATGCTCGATCAATTGGATATCAACACTTATAAACAAAACAAACTTTGACATATACCTGACTCACTACAGAAAATTAATTTGAGATGGCTCAAAACCACAAATATACAGATAAACTACAAAATTCTTAAACACAGAATAATACTCTTTTAAACTTGGAGTAGACAAAGATGTCTTAAACAGGACATAAAAACACCAACTGTAAAAGAAAAATATGACAAATTGGACTTTACGAAATTTTAAAATTTTTTTCATCAAAGGACATCATGCAGGAAGTAAAAAGGCAACTCACAGTTTAAGAGAAGAAATTTGTTGGACATATAGCTGACAAAATACACAAATCAAAAATAAAATCCTAATGCCATCAAGCTGAACCCATCTACCGTATAAGAGCTCTGGTAACGTAGTGTTTAAGGCACTTGACTGCTAACCAGAAGGCTGGCGGTTCAAACTCACCAGCCACTCCTCAGAAGGAAGGTATGTTGGGCAATCTACTTCCATAGTGATACCACCTCGGAAATCCAAGAAGGAGTCGCTATGAGTCAGGTCTGACTCGATGGCACATAACAACAACAACATAGGGTTTCCAAGGCTATAAATCTTTATAGAAGCCTACTGCCTCATCTTTCTCCCACAGAGTAGCTGGTGGGTTCAAACCGCTGATCTTTTGGTTAGCAGCCTAATGTTTTAACCACTGCGCTACCAGAGCTACTTCAAATCAAGAATAAATAATATAAATTTAAGAAAAACTCCATGACATTGGAAAAGAATTCTATTACACAAAGCTTAATATATAGCAGTTTATCATCACAATTATTTAGTGTCAAAATAATAATATGTTAATACATTGCAAAATTAACTCAGCAACTTTTGTCACTGGAAGCACTAAGGAAGGTCTTTCACCTCTTGATTATCACAACTAAGAAGAACTAAAAAAGAAGTACCAATCAGCATACAGTGGGCAAAGTTAAGAAAATTTCTTACTCATAACTAAACACCCTGAGGGAATAAGGCACTGGCCTGGGGGCTTAGGACCATAGTTTCAGGGAACATCAAAGTTAACTGGCATAAAGTAGTCCACAAAGATAATGTTGTATGTTCTACCTTGGTGAGTATGACTGGGGTCTTAGAAGCTTTTAAATGGCCGACTAAGGGGCAACAACTGGTTTCTCCCCATTCAGAGCAAAGAAGAGTTAAGAAAATCAAAGATGCAAAGAAACAATTAGTCCAAAGGACTAATGGACCACTTGAACCCCAGCCTCCAGGATGATCCTGAGATCAGAAGAATTAGACCGTGGCTGGCTACCACTGCCGACAGCTCTGAAAAGATGTCAATAGGAGATTCTGGATAGAGTGGGAGAAAAATGTGGAACAAAACTCAAAATAATAATAATAAAAAGACCAGTCTTACTGATCTGACAGACAATAGTGGAACACTTGAGACTATGGCTCTTAGATGCACTTCAAGCATAGAACTGAACTCAATCTCACAAATGAACTTTCAGCCAAACAAGAGACAGACCAATAAGGTGAACAATAACAACAGGGAGGTATGCACCCCTTAGAACTATCAACCACAAGAGATCAAAAGGGCAGCATATGCCCAGAGATAAAGCTAAAAAGGCAAGCATATGAAAGAAGATGAATGGAAATAGTAAACCCAGGGGGAAAGTGGGAAAATTTCTGTTACATTGTGTGGACTTCAATCAATGTCACAAAACAAAATGTGTATGAATTGTTGAATGGAAAAACCAATTTCCTCTGTAAGCATTCACCCAAATAACAATAAAAAGTTTTAAGAGACAATTTATCTTTTTACCATGCAAGGTACAATTTGTTACTATTTGCCTGGAGGAACAAAGGAAGAAGGAGACCTAAGGATCAAACAACGAAATGGTTTGCAGAAATAATTGTCTCCATTAACTACTACCTCCCTTGCTATCAGACCAGAAAGAATGGATGGCGCCCAACTGCTACTACTGAATATTTTTATAAGTGACACAATAGATGAATCTTGATCAAAAGGAGGAAAATTGTGGAATGAAACTTCAAATTATAATTGGAAACCAGACTTACTGGGCACATTTGTGTCTGGCAGGAGTGAATCTATTGCCTGGAAACAACTTTTTTTTTTTTTTTTTTAATTTTTTATTGTGATTTGGGTGAAAGCTTTCAAATTCATTTTCTAGACAGCAGTTTGCATACATTCTGTCTCATGACATTGACTGCAATTGACCATAAGGCAACAGCTCCCCTCCCACTCCCTCCCCATAGCCACCTCTTCCTTGTGTCCTTCCCTCTCATGCACTCCTGCCCCCTGAGCTGTCTCCCTATGCATACACAGCCCTTCTATTCTCCCATGATTCATCTCTCCAAGGAGTGTATCTACCTAATTTAAATGTTCAGCTCATATGCCTATCTTTTGTTTGTCTGGAAGCCACAGAAGTGGGTTCAATTCCAGAGATAAAGGGCAGGTAGGGGCCATAGTCTCAGGGGTTTCACCAGGCTCTATCAGACCAGCAAACCTGGTCCTTTTTTTTTTATGATTATGATTTTTGTTCTCCATTGTTCTCCCATTCTATCCAGGATCTCCTACATAGATCCCCCTCCGAGGCTGACAGTGGTAGCCAGGCACCATCTAGTTCTTCTGGTCTCATAGTCATACAGGCTGAGGATTGCATGGTGTATCAGGACTTAGACTAATTGTTCTGGAAACAACTTTTGAACCTTGAATGGAAACCATCCCATGAAGTCATCTTCAAACTAAACAACAATTTTGCTTAATAAATAATGTCTGCCTTGAATATCGAACCCTATTATATAATCAGGAGCTCTGGGAGCATAGTGCCTAAAGCACTTGACTGCTAACCAGCCACTCCTCGGCAGGGAAGTTGGGCAATCTACTTCCGTAGTGATACTGCCTCAGAAACCCAAGGAGGGGTCGCCATGAGTCGGGGCCAACTTGACAGCACATAACAACAACATAACACTGAATAATTACCTAAATGAGACTGAAATGGCAAAAGTAACTCTAAAGCACGGGAGCTCTGGTAGCATAGTGACTAAGCACTTGACTGCTAACCAGAAGGCTGGCGGTTCAAACCCACCAGCCACTCCTCGGAAGGAAGATGGGGCAATCTACTTCCATAGTGATACTGCCTCAGAAACCCAAGGAGGGGTAACTATGAGTCAGGTCTGATGCAATGGCACTTAACAACAACAACAACAATAACAATTCTAAAGCACAGATGAGAACCTTAAGGCACAGAAAGTATAAACTAATGGTGGTGAAACAAGGGCAGAGATAGTGAGAATGGTACCACAATGTGAAGAATGTGACCACTGGTCATACATGTAAAAACTGTTGAATAGGTATGTTTTGCTGTGTATATTTTCATAGACAAATTGGTGAAAGAGCAAGATGAGTATAGGGCTGCTGAGTCACAACTCAAGTGCTGCATAAAAGACCTCAATGTTTCCAGTTGTGCTCTGAAAGAAAGCCTTATTTCTTCTAGTAACAGAGCTGATATTATGAAAACCAAACCCTAAGTCTTATTGTAAGGGTGGCTGAATTACAACACTAATTAAATTGCCAACCTAGAATGGTGTCCGAAATTAAAGTGAGGGCATTGATTGGGAAAAAATGGGATCCTGAAACCTGGAATGGGGATATATGGGCAGATAATCAGGAAGATCAGGATATGGAGCCTGTAAATTCTGTTCAATCCCTCCCATCTGAAGGGATGACTATAAACCATTATCCCTTCCACCTGTTTGATGGGATTAACCCAGCTGTTGCTGCTGGGTCATTGCCTGAGGCAGAGGCCATGGAAGATATTGCTGAATGTTCTCAGGAACTTCCCCAAACACCCACTGTTGCTGCCAGAACTACAACTAAAGTTAAATCCAACCAAACCCCAAAAAGTAAAATACAAAGTGTGACTGAGGAGGTGGTATGCTACACCCAAAAAACCTACTTGATTTTGCTAACATGTACAGATAGAAAGCTGGACAATATGTATGGGAATGGCTACTGAGGGTGTGGGAAAATGGTGCAAGGAATGTAACAATGGATCAGTCTGAGTTTATTGATTTAGCCCCACTAAGTATGGATTCTTCATTCAATTTTGAGAGGTTAGGAAAGGATCTAATAGTTTATTTGGTTGGCTTACTGAAGCATGGATCATGCAGTGGCCTACCTTAAGTCAAGTTGAAGTACCACACCTGCCTTTGTATAATGTAGAAGAAGGTATCCAGAGGCTTAGGAAAACTGGCTTGTTAGAATGGGTTTATCACATTCGACCCCTGTAGCCAGAAATGGAGAGTCCAGTGGAAACACCTTTCACCATTACAGTAAAGAATAAATTTGTGAAGGGAGCCCCAGCATCCTTGAAGACTGCTGTGATTGCTATTTTACATAAACCTGATTTGACAGTGAGAACTGCCCTAATTGAACTAAGACACTTAACTACAATGGGGCTAATTGGACCCCATGGTACTAAGGGCCAAGTGTTGTTGTTGTTGTTGTTATGTGCCGTTGAGTCGGAACCGACTCATAGCGACCCCTCCTTGGGTTTCTGAGGCAGTATCACTACGGAAGTAGATTGCCCCATCTTCCTTCCAAGGAATGGCTGGTGGGTTTGAACCATCAGCCTTCTGGTTAGCAGTCAAGTACCTTAGGCAGTACGCTACCAGAGCTCCCAAGTAGCAAGTAGCAGCAGTTAATTGACAAAGGCAAGGTGGGTGTGGCTACCATAAAGGACAGTAAAGTTGGAACAGTAATCAGAATACTCTGAGTCATGTGGAATTATAGGTAGAGGAACTGTCTCTACTTAGAAAAATAGTAGCATTGGCTACTAAGCATGGTGTTCTGAGTAGTGAAATACACAGCAAACCTACTAAATATTTACTTGATCTGTATAGACAGAAGAATGCTGCTAGGTCATGTGAACAGCAGCCTAGACTAAGTCACCAGAATACAGAGTCACAGCCTCTCAATCAATTCCCAGACTTGAGTAAGTTTACAGATGCACAACCCCTTTAATGAAGAAGAGGCCAGGTCTCCTTGAGGAAGGACCCCACTACATTGCCAAAAATTTATAACGTCAATCTTTCTCCAAGCCTTTCCCAATGTGATCTGAGGCCTTTTACGAGAGTGACTGTTCATTGGGGAAAAGGAAATAAGCAGACTTTTGGGGGATTACTGGACACTGGCTCTGAACTGACACTCATTCCAGGAGACCCAAATTATCATTGTGGCCCCCCAGTCAGAGTGGGAGCATATGGAGGTCAAGATATTGATGGCGTCTTGGCTAAGGTGCATCTCATAGTGAATCCAGTGTGTCCCTGAACCCATCCTGTAGTAATTTTCCCAGTTCCAGAATGCATAATTGGAATAGATATACTGAGCAATTGGCAGAATTCCCACATTGGGTCCCTGACAGGTGGAGTAAGGGCCATTATGGTAGGAAAAGCCAAGTGGAAGCCATTAGCTAGTAAATAGTAAACCAAAAGCAATACTTCACCCCTGGAGGGGTTGAGAGATTACTGCCACCATCAAGGACATGAAGGATGCAAGGGTGGTAATTCCCCAAACATTCCCATTTAATTAGCCTATTTGGCCTGTGCAAAAAACAGATGGATCTTGGAGAATGACAGTAGAATTTTGAAAACTTAATCAGGTGGTGACTCCAATTGCAGCTGCTGTTTCTGATGTGGTTTCATTGCTTGAGCAAATTAGTACATCTCCTGGTACTTGGTATGCAGCTATTGATCTGGCCAATGCCTTTTTCTCAATACCAATTTCAAAGGACCATCAAAAGCAGTTTGCCTTCAGCTGGCAAGGCCAACAATATACTTTCACAGGGGTATTATCAACTCCCTAGCGTTATGTCATAATTTAGTCTGTAGGGATCTTGATCGCTTTTCCCTTCCACAAGACATCACACTGGTCCATTATATTGGTGACATTATGCTGATTGGACCGAGTATGGAAGAAGTATCAATATTCTAGACTTATCAGTGAGACATCTGTGTGCTAGAGGGTAGGAAATTAACCCAACAAAAATTCAGGCACCTTCCACCTCAGTGAAATTTCTAGGGGTCCAGTGGTGTGGGGCATGTCGAGATACTCCTAATAAAGTGAAGGATAAGTTATTGTATCTGGCTTCCCCCACAACTAAAAAGGAGGCATAACGTCCAATGGGCCTCTTTGAATTTTGGAGGCAACATATCCCTCATTTGTTGCTTCAGCCTATATATCAAGTGACTCAGAAAGCTGCTAGTTTTGAGTGGGGCCCAGAACAACAGAAGGCTCTGCAACAGGTTCACGTTGTTATGCAGGCTGCTCTGCCAGTTGAACCATATGATCTGGCTGATCCAATGGTGCTTGAAGAGTCTGTAGCAGATAAAGATGCTGTGTGGTCTTAGGCAAGTCCCTATTGGTGAATCATAAGACAGACCCTTGGGATTTTGGAGCAAAGCCCTGCCATCCTCTGCAGATAAATACACTCCTTTTGAAAAACAGCTTTTGCTTGTTACTGGGCTTTAGTAGGGACTGAATGCCTAACGATGGACCACCATGTTACCATGAGGCCTGAGCTGCCCATCATGAACTGGGTGCTGTCTGACCCACAGAGTCACAAAGTTGGACATGCACAGCAGCACTCCATCATTAAATGGAAGTGGTATATCAGTGATCGGCCTTGAGTAGGACCTGAAAGCACAAGTAAGTTGCATGACGAAGTGGCCCAAATACGTATGGTCTCCACTCCAGTCACATTACATTCCCTCTCCCACTCTGCATCTATGGACTCATGATTAATTGACTGATTAGTTGACTGAGGAAGAGAAAACTTGTGCTTCTTTGCAGATGGTTTTGCACAATATGCAGGAACCACTCAAAAGGGGATAGCAGTGGCACTGCAGCCCCTTTCTGGGACTTCCTTGAAGGACAGTGATGAAGGGAAATCCTCCCAATGGGCAGAACTTCGATCCATGCATACGGCTGTTCACTTTGCATGGGACAAGAAGAGTCTAGATGTCCTACTGTATACGGATTCATGGGCTATGGCCAATGGCTTGGCTGGATGGTCTGGGACTTGGAAGAAGCATGATTGGAAAATTGGGGAAGACGTATGTGGATAGATCTCTCTGAATGGGCCAAAGGAGTAAAGATATTTGTGTTTCATGTGAATGGCCACCAAAAGGTGACCTAGACAGAGGACTTTAACAATCAGGGGATAAGATGACAAGTTCAGTGGACACCAGCCATCTTTTGTCCCCAGCAACTCCTATCATTGCTCACTGGGCTCAATAACATGGACTTCCATGTATCAAGGCTGATTTAGCTACCGCCATTGCTGCATACCCAATCTGCCAGCAGCAGAGACCAACAATGAGTCCGCAATATGGAACCAATCCTCAGCATGATCAGCCAGCAACCTGGTGGCAGGTTGATTATACTGGACCACTTCCATCATGGAAAGGACAGCATTTTGTTCTTATTGGAATAGATACTTATTCTGGATATGGATTTTCCTTCCCTACACACAATGCTTCTGCCTAAACTACCATCCGTGGACTTACAGAATTCCTTATCCACCATCATGGTGTCTCACACAGCATTGCTTCAGATCAAGGGACTCAATTCACAGCAAATGAAGTGCAGCAATGGGCCTATGTTCATGGAATCCACTGGTCTTAACATATTCCTTATCATCCACAAGCAGCTGGCTTGATAGAATGATGGAATGGCCTACTGAAAACACAATTATGGCAACTGCTAGGTGGCAGTACCTTGAGGGCTGGCACAATGTTCACTAGGAGACTGTATATGCTCTAAACCAGCACCCAATATACAGTGCTGTTTCTCCAATAGCCAGGATCCACCAGTCCAGGAACCAAGGGGTGGAAATGGGAGTGGTACCACTCACTATTACCCCCAGTGACCCACTCAAAAAATTTTTGCTTTCTGTCCCTGCTACCCTATGCTCTGTGGGTCTGGAGATCTTAGCCCCAAAGGGAGGAACACTCCCACCTGGAGACACAATACTGATTACATTGAACTGGAAAATGAGAATGCCACCCAGCCATTTTGGCTTCCTCATGCCTCTGGATCAACAGACAAAGAAGGGCATTAGTGTACTATCTGGTGTGATAGATCCTGATTAACAAGGAGAAATTGGATTGACATTACATAATGGAGGTAAAGAAGAATATGTCTGGAACACAGGAGATTCTTTAGGATGTCTCAGTACTACCATGCCCTGTGATTAAAGTCAATGGAAAATTACAGCAACCCAATTCTGATATGAATGCTAATGGCCCAGACCCTTTTAGGAATGAAGGTTTGGGTCACGCCACCAGGCAAAGTACCACGACCAACAGAGGTGCTTGCTAAGGGCAAGGGAAATACAGAATGGGTGGTGGAAGAAAGTAGTTCTGAATATAAGCTACGACCACGTTACCAGTTGCAGAAAACGAGGACTGTGATTGTTATATTTCTTCATTGTATATGCTCATCAAATATTTTTGCTTCCTTTTGTTATGAACTATGAAATGTAAATAAGATTAATGTGTTTTGGTTGTACACATGTAGCGTATCATGTTAGGTGCAAATATGACTTCATAATTGTCCTTATTTAGAGAATATATATGGTTAAGAAGATGTGTACATGGCCTCATCTACAATGCACTGAAGCTGTTCATGGAGATGAACCAAAAACTGTTTGACGACTGCAGGCAGCAATTCAAAGTGGAGAAGCTGAAAGAGAAGCTAAAAATGAAAGAGCGAGAAGAAGCATGGGTTAAGATAGAGAATCTAGCCAAAGCAAACCCCCAGGTACTGAGAAAGAGAGTCCCATGAAGGTGTGCCGAGGGGCGGACTCACAGACAAGCTGGTCACCTAGGGGCGTGGCTTCATCGTGGGCAAGGGAGGTCGCGCTCACTCGCGTTGTGTATGGAATATCGACAATAAAAGATGCTTTTCAACTTAGTAAAAAAAAAAAGGAAGATGTGTACAACTGCCAAATTGACAAGGGGTAGACTGTGATAGTAGGAGCTGTGTGTCAACTGGCTGGACAACAATTCTGTATGGTTTAAGCAGTTGTGATGTGCATTATTCCCATGATGGGATAGGATATATATGTTTTGAGCAGCCAATCTATTGAAAGAGAGTTTACCTAGGGGTGTGGCCTGCTTCCAATATATTTATGGACATCCTGGGAAGAGAGATACTCTTCTATGGATCAGGATCCTGCTGTGCCTGCCTACAACTGTCCATGAGTGAACAATCCACCATTTGGCCTAGAGATCGTGGATTCATCATTTGTTGGAGTCAACAGCTGGTATACTGCCTGCTGACCTTGAGTTTGTCAGCCCCTGCAGCTGCATGAGTCAGGAAAAGCCTCCAGCTTGACATTTGATCCAAGAACTTGGGACTTTCCAGCTTCTCTAAGTGTGTGAGCCATTTTCCTAAGATAAATTTCTCTTTCTCTATATGTATATATAAGGTTGACTGGTTTTGCTTCTCTAGAGAACCCAGCCTAACACAGCAAGTTTTTCAATAAAGAATAACTTTTATTTAGTATTAACTCCAACCTTTTCCCTTTACTTTGGTGAAACTCCCTCTTTTTGACTAAGCTTGTCAGTTGAGCTATGTGCTCTGGGTAACTTCTTGAGTATTCATATAATTCCTTAAATACATTTAAATTTATACATTAACAAACATTATATGCAAATCTCTATATTAATACAATTATAATAGGTAGTTCATGTTTCCAAAAACCAAACCAAACTCATTGCCATGGAGTTGGATGTGACTCATAGTGACCCCAACTTGGGTTTGAGGCAGTATCACTATGGAAGTAGATTGCCCAATTTTCCTTCCAAGGAGTGACTGGTGACTTGAACCGCCAGCCTCTGGTTAGCAGACAAATGCCTTAGGCACTATGCAACCAGAGCTCCTTAACTCATTTTCTAAAATAATATTTAGTTAATGCTCAACCTAAGTTATTTCTTTTATACATTTAAGTAAATACAATTACAACTTAAATTTACGAATGTAATAAAACATTCTTTGATTTCACTATTTTATGGTTTTAGTCAGCAACTGAAAACAAGAACAAATATTAATATCTTAGCTCCATTATTTTACATTACTAATTAAACAGAGTAAACTTTTATATATACTAGAAACTAATTCTTTGGAAGGAAATACGTATTAAATTCAGATATAATTTTTAAATTTTTATCATTATGTTAAAAACTTTAACATATTTAGCCAGTTGCCGAAGAGTCTATTCTGACTCATACTGACCCACCACGCATGTCAGAATAAAATTGTGCTCCATAGGGTTTTCAATGACTGATCCTTTTTCTTTTTTTTTCAGAAATAGATCACCAATCCTTTCTTCTGAGGTGCCTCTGGGTGGACTCCAACAGCTAACTTTTTGGTTAACAGTCTAGAGTGTTAGTTTGAAACATCTAGGAACGTTTAACATATTGGCCATCATTATATTTAAATGAGATAAGATATATTTAGTACTTGTAGTAGATAAAATTCTGTGATAATTCCCAATGACCCTCACCCTTGTACAATTCCCTGTCTTGTGAATAAGATGGGATACCACTCTTGCGATTATGTTACCTGACTAGGTGGGGTAACATAAAAAAAAAAAAAGATCATTAATTAGTTGACTTTGAGTTAATGAAAAAAACAGTATGGGGTAGGCCTAACTTAACCACATGGGTCCTTACAAAGCATATAGTTTTTCTCTAGCAGGTAGCAGAAGGGAAAGTTAAAGAGCTCTGAAGCATGAGGATTCTCTTCGTTAGCCTGAAGGTGGAAAGTTCCATGATTCAAGTACATGGGAGTGACTTCAAGGAATGGTCCTATAAGAAACAGGAGGCAGGTGTTGTAAGTGCAAGGAACTGATTTCTACTAATACTAGGAATGAGCATGGAAAAGAGCTAGAGATGAGAAAACAACTGACTGGGGCTCTGATTATAGCCTTACCATAGACTGAATAAAGAACCCAGCCAACTGTGCTGGGCTTCTAACCTCTAAGACTGTGCTAATAAATGGGTGTTGTGTTAAGCCACAAAGTTTGTGATAACAGAAAACTAATTCAGTGTTGGAGTGGAAGGAAGGAAAAGCAGGAGGGAGGAAGATAAGTAGTTTTTTTTGTTTTTTGTTTGTTTTAAATAGTATACCTCATAAACTGCAGGAAGCAGTGTTAGAGACAAACACAGAGCTCAAAAAAATAGGCTCAAGGTAAAAATATCTTACATAGCTTCTATCTATCAATGCAATGCAGAAAGTTAAAATACTACTAATAAAAAAGTCTTTCACATTTGTTTTCTACATTCTATCTTCTCTGTAAGTGACTTCTCAGTTTTTCAGATTATGAAGTTTTAAGGCTAATAAAGAAGTTCTGGTGGTGTAGTGCCTAAGGCCCGTGACTGCTAACCAGAAAGCTGGAGATTCAAACCCACCAGCCACTCCACAGAAGGAAGACGGGGCAATCTACTTCCATAGTGATACCACCTCGGAAACCCAAGGAGGGGTTGCTATGAGTTGGATCTGTCTCCACAGTTTGGTTTGTTTTTGGTTATATATTGCATTATACTGAAGATAATTCAAAAATGGTTGCAGCAGTATATTGGCAGAGAACTTCCAGAAATGCAAGCTGGATTCCAAAGAGGACGTGTAGCAAGGGATATCATAGCTGATATCAGATGGATCTTGGCTTAAAGCAAAGAATACCAGAAAGATGTTTACTTGTGGTTTATTGACTACGCAAGGGCATTTGATTGTGTGGATTGCAACAAATTGTGGATAACATTGAGAAGAATGGGAATTCCAAAACACTAAATTATACTCATGAGGAAGCTAAACATAAAACAGGAGGCTGTCATTTGAACAGAACAAGGGGATATCTTATCGTTTAAAATCAGGAAGGGAATGTGTCAGGCTTGTATCCTTTCACCATAACTATTCAATCTGTATGCTGAGCAAATAATCAGAGAAGCTGGCCTATATGAAGAAGAACATGACATCAGAATTGGAGGAAAGCTCATTAACAACCTGAGGTATGCAGATGACACAACTTTGCTTGCTGAAAGTGAGGACGACTTGGAGCACTTACTGATGAAGATTAAAGACTATAGTGTGCAGTATGGATTATACTTCAATATAAAGAAAAAAAAATCTTCACAACTGGACCAATAAGCAGCATCATGATAAATAGGGAAAAGATTGAAGCTGTCAAAGACTTCATATTATGTGGTTCTATAATCAACACCAATGGAAGTAGCAGTCAAGACATCAAAACATGTATTGCATTAGGCAAATCTGTTGCAAAAGACCTCTTCCAAGTGCTGAAGAGAAAAGATGTCTCCTTGAAGACTAAGGTGAGCCTAACCCAAGCCATGGTATTTTCAATTGCCTCATATGCATGTGAGAGCTGGACAATGAATAAAGGAAGACCAAAGAAGAGTTGATGTTTTTGAGTTGTGGTGTTGGTGAAGAATGCTGAAAGTACCATGAACTGCAAAAAGAACTAGCACATCTGTCCTGGAAGAAGTGCAGCCAGAATGCTTCTTGGAAGTGAGAATGGCCAGACTTAATCTGACCTACTTTGGTCATGTTGTGAGGAGGGACCATTCCCTGGAGAAGGATGTCATGCTTGGTAAAGTGGAGGGTCAATGAATAAGGGGAAGGCACTCCATAAGATGGATTGACAGAGTGGCTGCAACAATGGACTCAGGTATAGTAGGGATCATGAGGCTGGCACAGCACTGGGCAGTGTTTTGTTCTGTCGTACATGAGGTCACTATGAGTTTGACACAACTTGATGGCACATAACAATAACAACAACATATATTGCCAAAAACAGCCAATACAACAGTGTGCGAGAACTGACTTGTACTTGTTTGTTAAACTTTTAAGAATTCCATGAGCCAACTGTTAAACACAATCATCATTAAATATTAAATAATAAAAGAACTTAAAACTATATTGTGCCCTTTTAAAGAATTGTCTATATATGATCAAATTTATAACAGCAGCTCAAAAGGTGAAATGGAAAGCTTAGTGTGTTAATAATGATTTGGAAATGTTTTGGAAAAGAGTACTGAGAAAGGTGGCACAACTTGAAGAATGTTACCATTTGTCACTGAATTATACAAGTAGCAATTATGGAGTTGGTTTATGTTTTCTTGTATACACTTTCACCAAATAATAAGGAAAGTAAAGAATATCTTAAAAAAAAAA
>NW_006921659.1:9886882-9889554 GCF_000298275.1 Orycteropus afer afer
TTCAGGACAGATCTTGAAACATCCTTTGTGATGATGAATGCTATGCCATTCCTCTTTAAACTGTTATTCCCGGCATAATAGATCACGTGGTTGTCTGATTCAAAATGGCCTAAACCAGTCCATTTCAGCTCACTAATGCCAAGGATATCAATCTTTATGCGTTCCATTTCATTTTAACAACTTCCAATTTTTCTAGATTCATACTTCGTACATTCCATGTTCCAATGATTAACAGATGTCTGCAGCGGTTTCTCTTCAATTTGAGTGGTGCCACATCAGCAAATGTAGTTCTCAAAAGCTTTACGTTATCCATATGAGTAAGGCTGGGTTTACTCAGATGATTCATCTCTTTCCCAGTCCTATTTTGAGAGCCTTCTAACCTAACCTAACTATTCAAAAAGCTGCGCAGTAATGTATCAAACAGTGTTTCTTGCTTTCCATAAGGTTTTCCCTGGCCAATTCTTTTGAGAAGTGGACAGCCTCTTCCTTCTTCCTAGTCTGTTTCAGTCTGTAAGCTGGGCTGATACCTGTGTACCATGTGCATCCCAGTAGGTTAGAAACACCAGTGGCTCAGCCTCAAAACACATCAACATGTCACCACGGTAGGACAAACTGACAGAAGCAGTCAAGAAATCAAATGTTGTATTACACTGGGTAAGTCTGCTGCAAAAAACCTCTTGAAAGTGTTAAGGAGTAAAGTTGTTGCTGAAGACTAAGGTGGGCCTTAATGAAGAACACAGTCTGCAGCATGGATTACATCTCAATATCAAGAAAACAAAAATCCTCACAACTGGACCAATAAGCAGCATCACGATAAATGGAGAAAAGACTGAGATTGTCAAAGAATTCACGTTGCTTGGTTCTACAATTGACACCAATGGAAGCAGCAGTCAGGACACTAGTTGACATGTAGCACTGGGCAGGTCAGCTGCAAAGGAACTCTTTCAAGTGCTGAGAAGCAAGGTATCTCTTTGAGGACTAAGGTGCGCCTGACACAGGCCATGATATTTCCAGTCACCTTGTATGCATGTGAGAGCTGGACAATGAATAAGGAAGAGCAAAGAAGAGTTGATGCTTTTGAGTTGTGGTGCTGGTGAAAAATGCTGAAAGTACCATGGACTGCTAAAAGAACTAACAGATGTGTCCTGGAGGAAGGGCAGCCGAAATGCTTCTTGGAAGCAAGAATGGCTAGACTTTGTCTCACCTACTTTGGTTATGTTGTCAGAGGGGATCATTCCCTGGAGAAGGGTGTCATGCTTGGTAAGGGGGAGGGTCAACGAAAAGGGAGAAGGCCTTCGATGAGATGGATTCACATGGTGGCTGCGACAATGGGCTCAAGTATAGCAAGGAATATGGAGCTGGCACAGGATTGGTGGTGTTTGGTTCTGCTGTGCATGGGGTCACTATGCATTTGAAAGGACTTGATGGCACCACCACCAACAACAACAAGGTGGGACTGACCCAACCCGAAGTATTTTCTATTGCTTCATATGCATGTGAAAGCTGGACAATGAATAAGGTAAAATGCAGAAGAATCAATTCATTTGAATTGCAGTGTTAGCGAATCATATTATGTATACCATGGTCTGCCAGGAGAATGAACAAATCTGTCTTGGGAGAAGCCCAGCTTCTTAGAAAAGAGATTAGCCAGACTTCATCTCTCATACTTTGGACACATAGTCAGAAGGGACTAATCCCTGGAGAAGGATTCCAAGCTTGGTAGAGGGTCAGCGATAAAGGGGAAGACCCTCAACAAAGTAAATCGACACAGTAGCTGCAACAATAGGCTCAAGCATGGCAATGATTGTGAGGATGGTGCAGGACCAAGCAGTTTTTCGTTCTGCTGTATATAGGGTTGCTATGAGACAAAATTGACTCTATGGCACCTAACACAACATAGGTTTACAATGTCTGTAATACAGGACAAAATCATAAGTATATTTGTTTGTCACTTATTTGTAGATCAGCATATGACTTTCTGGGCATAAAAAGGAATATACACATTTGTACATTGCTGAAATAAATTTTGGAAGATAAAGTTGACAGGGGCTCCTGGGAACTGCCCATGTCATATAAAATTTAAGGTTAAAGTGTTGTTGCTACCTCTTAAAACTTGTATCAAGTTCCCTCTCCAGAATGCTTTTCCTCTTTGCTCTGTGGCCAGAAAAAAACTTTCTAAAGTAACAATAAAAATTCTTCTCTCAATTGGTAATGACACTGAAAAGTATTTAATATGCCTTGGTTATCAACATAAATTTATCAAAAGTATTTTTTAAATTAAAAATATTAAAATGTTACATATTTAGCATTCAGTCCTACTGTTACTTAAATATTAAATAACATATTGGTAATTTCTTATTTCTGTATTTCTTATTTCTGTCTAAACAAAAATTTGTAGGTATTAATTACAAAGCATTACATATTTGTTTTTAAATGTCACTAAACCAGTGGTTGTCAATTAAGGGCAATTTTGCCATAATTATCTGACCCAAAACATCAGGTGCCAAAGTTGATAAACTCTGCTGTGGATCATCAACCTTTTCACTGTCTCTCTTTATTAACAACACTACTATGTCGTTGTTGTAAGGAGCTCTGGTAGCATAGTGCCTAAGGCACTTGACTGCTAACCAGAAGGCTGGCGATTCAAACCCACCAGCCACTCCTCGGAAGGA
>NW_006921659.1:9889654-9896727 GCF_000298275.1 Orycteropus afer afer
CTGTATAATGGTATACTGCTATGCATTTCTTTCCAATTCCACATTCACTGACATCACATTGGTACCTTCAAATCAATCATAGTGTTAACTGGCAAATGCTACAAATCAGGGCTTGATTTACTGTTTCTTGATTGCCTAGAAACTTAAAAAATTGATAAAGAAAATAATAACAATGTAGATTAAATTTAACAGTACCAGGTCTACAAGAGGAGCCCTGGTGACACAGTGGTTAAAGCACTCATCTACTCAAACTTATCAGCCACTCTGCACTAGAAAGATGTGACAGTCGCTTCCATAAAGATTTACAGTCTTGGAAACCTTACGGAGCAATTCTATATAATATAGTCCTATATGTTTGTTTTGAGATGGAATCAACTTGATGGCAGGGGGTTTGGTTTTCTGGTTATGCCTTCAGTAGTTACATTGTAAGCAGTGTAAAACTTGTGAAAATGTTCTTCCAATATTCAAAAAATATTATCTAATTAAGCAAAAATGTCATTCACAAGATTCTCAAACTAATACAATTCTGACATACATGTTTGTTTTTGTTCTTTCACTTTTGTCTTACTCATTAGTAAAAAAATACTATTTAACATTCATGTAAGAGTTACACTTGTTCATCAGTTGCAATCACAGTTTGGCTGCAGAAATAAGAGTTCAGAAAAAATAAAAGTACTCTGTAAGAATCAGCTAGTTACATGAAATTTATAATGGTATTGCATATTTAGTATTATTTGTAAATTGTGTGATACTTCCTTTTTGTCAGTAATATTTATAATAGACACATATACACACAAAGATACATTTTTTCTTTGGAAGTCCAATAATTAAACATTTACCAGACTTGAAATTTTTTTAATATTTAATGGTCCACAAAGTACTAAAATTATAATCATAGTGACAGGTACATTTTAAAATCATTTTCTCTACTTGTAGAATAAAAAGCTTATTCCTGAGCAGCGAAAATTTTAGGCAATTCCAAGTGGTGAACACTTACAAGTTGGGAGGGGAGTAAAAGAGGTGACACTCTAGGACAGTACAAGTGCAGTTTGAGAATCAATGCTGTCAATAAGCTGTTCTTTACTGGACGATGACAGGATCGGCACAGAAATTGAGAACAAGCACTTAAAAACTATTATGCCTGTTAATGTAAGAGTTTTTAAATATGCTTTCTTTAAATTATCCATTTTTAATATTATTTTTCTAATAAACCACTTCATTGTACAAAAGTATTTGGTCTAGTACAGATCCAAAATTTAAAAAAAATTAAAATAAAGCAAAAAGTATGAGAATCACTGCTCTAGGACACCAAGATGTGCCATGAAAGTAAATCTGGGGTACTAAAACTCAGGTGGCTGGATGCTTAGCAAACTCTTCTTGTAGAATACCCTAGAGTCTATTCTGACTCAGCAATCCTACATTGACCCTACAGGGCAGAATAGATCTGCTCTGTAGGGTTTTCTAGGCTCTAATCTTTATGGGAAAAGATTGCTAGGTCTTTTCTCCTGCCAAGTTGCTGATGGATTTGAACCTCTTACTTTTCAATTAGCTGCTAAGCCGTTAACTATCAAGCCACAAACACTCCTTTTCAAGCAAACTCTGCTGCTACTAAAAAAAGAAAAAGCAAAACAGAAATCTCTGTCACTTATCATTGTTTTTGTTTTTTCATAGACTCTTCCTTGGCCAGATATCAGCTTCCTTATCCGTACCACCACACCACCATCTACTGATTTGAGCTAGCCACATAAGATGCCCAGGTGCACGGCTGATGTTTTCTAAGCATTTGACTTTAGTTCATCTGTCATGTATTTTTAAATGATGAGCCACTCCCCTCCCAGCTTTCCTGGAGGTCCTAGAATATTACCTGTCTCTGGCTTTAGAAAATAAAAAGAATATCACTAAAATGTTCAGAAGACATTTAACATACTTTTAATTTTATTTTGTTTACTTAATGGTAAATTACAGGGTAAAGAGTATTCTTCCACCACTCTTATTCAATCTTTGCTGTTGTTGTTCTTATTCGCCCTCGAGTCAGATCTGACTCACAGAAACCCCTCCTTGGATTTAGGAGTCGGTATCCAGAAATAGATTGCTCAACCTTCCTTCTGAGGAGTGGCTGGTGGGTTTGAACCGCCAGCCTTCTGGTTAGCAGTCAAGTGCCTTAGGCACTATGCTACCAGAGTTCCCATTCAATCTCTATACTTAGCAAATAATCTGAGAAGCTAGAATACTTGAAGAAGAACATGGCATCAGGATTGGAGGAAGACACATTAACAATATGCGGTATGCAAATGACACAACAGTGCTTACTGAAGGTGAAGAGGATTTAAAACATTTACGGCATATAGCAACAACAACAATGAAGATCAAAGACTACAACGTTCAATATGGATTAAACCTCAACATAACGAAAACAAAAATCTTCACAATTTGACCAATAAACAAAATCATGATAAATGGAGAAAAGATTGAAGTTGTCACGGATTTCATTTTACTTGGATCCACATTCAACATCCATGGAAGCAGCAACCAAGAAATCACATGGCGTACTGCACTGGGAAAATCTGCTGCAAAAGACCTTGTTAAAGTGTCCAAAAGCAAACATATAACTTTGAGGATTAAGGTGCACCTGACATAAGCCATGGTATTTTCAGTTACACAATATGCATATGAAAGCTGGACAATGAATAAAGAAGACAGAAGAATAAAAGAATTTCAATTATGATGTTGGTGAAGATCAGTGACTGTACCGTCACCCATTAAAAGAACGTACAAAACTGTCTTGGAAGAAGTACAGCCAGAACGCTTCTGTAGAAGTTAGGATAGTGGGATTCATCTTACATACTGTGATAGTTGGAGCTGTGTGCCAACTTGGCTAGACTACAATTCTGTGTGGTTTAAGCAGTTGTGATGTGGGTTATTCCCATGATGGGAGCAGATGTATATGTTCTGAGCAGCCAATTGGTTGAAAGGGAGTTTTCCTAGGGGTGTGGGCTGCTTTCAATATATTTATGGACATCCTGGGAAAATGAGACAGTCTTCTGTGGATTGGGATCCTGTTGTGCTGCCTACAACAGTCTGTGAGTGAACAATCCACCATTCAGCCTGGAGATCTTGGATTCATCATGCATTGAAGTCAACAGCTAGTATACTGCTTGCCAACCTTGAGCTCGTCAGCCCCTGCAGCTGCGTGTGTCGGGAAAAGCCTCCAGCTTGATGTTTGATTCAAGAACTTGGGACTTGCCATCTCCAACAAGTGTGTGAGCCATTTTCCTAAGATAATTTTCTCTTTCTCTATAAGTATATATAAGTTTTACTGGTTTTGCTTCTCTAGAGAAACCAGCCTAACACACGCACATTGGACATATTTTCACAAGAGACCACCCTTGAATAAGGACATCATACTTGGTGAAGTAGAGGGTCAGTGAAAAAGAGGAAGGCCCTCAATGAGATGGAATGACACAGTGGTTGCAACAATGAGCTACAACATAGCAATGACCGTGAAAATGGCACAGGCCTGGTAGTGTTCCATTCTGTTGTACATATATGGTTGCTGTGAATCAGAACTGACTCAACAGCACCTAACAACAGCAATAACAAATAGTAAAGATGTTAATACTGCACATTCACCAATCATTTCCCAGTATGTGCACCCATGAGATGCTTCTTTAAAAACAAAACAAAACAACAAAGTCTTAGTGGTCAATAAGTTTGGAAAATACTACTTTCTATATTCCTTCCTGGGATACTGACAGTATGCTACAGTATAAGGATGTTGAGAAGTCACACATTCAATGAAGAAATGGTTGAATTTTGTATAACCAATAATTTCTTAAACATATTGAAAAAGAACATTTTTTAAATTCTTTCAGAGAACACTTATTATAGAACTATTGTTTGCGAGACAGGCTTTGGGGAATGGTGCATTAGCTATCATTCAATCTCATCACTGAGTTTAATGCCATTCAAATTAATTCTGTCTTCCTATAATAATCCCGTGTATACTTAATATCAACACATGCAAACATCTTTATGTAATGCCTGAAGGATATTTCAAATGCATTCTTACCATTTTGCAAATATACTCATCAGATCTTAGAACTTTATTTTCAGGCTAGCTATGATGCTAAAATTTATCTATGATCTAAAGACAAATTCTTTTAATTATAAAAAGAGCAACAAGTAACTCTCCCTGGTTTTTCTGCATCTCTTTGCACTACTTTCTGGGATATTGTGATTCCTTTTTAAGTACTTTGGAGTTGCTTTACTTTGGTTTTTGTTAAAAAGGCAACAAGACTTAGGAAAGAAATGCACTAATTTTTATTTGTGGTTATTGTATTCTTTTGAATGGGAAGTAGCTTTATAAATTGAATTGTGCAAGTATTAGAAATCAGATGGACTCATTCAGTCACAAAAATCATATGAAATTAGCTCTTCACTCTCTAGCACAAATGAAGTAACTGAAAGCCAAGAGTTAAAAATTTATAATAAAACACTAAAGTGTCAGAACAGAAGAGTAGACACAAACTAAGCAGTAAGGAGCAAATGATTGAAATTTCAAGCTAGTTTTCTTTTGTTAAGAGAAGCTTCTCTAGTAAAGAAAAATTGATTAGTCAGAGAAACTGACAATGGTCACAGGAACCTGGTCAATTTCGCTTAGCAGCCAGCTCCATGTGTTAAAGACTTTGAAGCAGAAAGACACGGATTATCAATTTCCTACAGAAGCTCTTTACAGCAGCAGGAAGAGGGAGTGGGGTTGGGAGCTGAGAAAGAAGAGAGAAAAAAAAGATGTATTGAGAGAAACAAAAATGAGTGGAAAATTTTTTGAATAGCAATATTTTAGACAAGATGGGAACTAATAGCACAAAAGAAAGAAAGGTTAACATGAATTTATAATACAGAAGGCTAAATCCTGTTCCCTTTGTGATGCCATATTTCTGGTAGCTAAAATAAGATATTCCAGAATCACAATTCAGCTTAGCATTATCTTAAGAATGGGCAACGTGACAGGAGACAAGAGAAAAAACATATATATGATAATAATAGGCATGTATTTTATTTAATACATAGCAGGAAAGAAAAAAAAAACAAACAAACAAACTACTAACAGTACATTAGGAATAAACTGTTCCTAGTAGCTGTGTTGAGATAATTAGTAGGATGTTCACAATTTAAGAGAACGTGATATGAAAAAGTTAATTCAATGTGTGTACAGGGAGGGAATCTCAGCATACATAGAAAAGATACTGGGTAGCAACTAATAAATATGTGCTTGAGCAGCTAATGAATCCATCACTGTAGAAAAAGGAACATTCAAAGAAGGTATAAAAGCTGTTTCCTGTCAAAATGAATGAAAATTCTTCCTTTAACATATGTTCTTGAATGAAGCGGGAAGCATCAAAAGAAGATGGAAGGAATATATAGTCACTGTACCAAAAAAGAATTGGTCAACATTCAACCATTTCAGGAGGTAGTACGTGACCAAGAACCCATGGTATTGAAGGAAGAAGTCAAAGCTGCACTGAAGGAATGGGCAAAAAACAAGCCTCCAGTAATATCCATTGAGATGTTTTAACAAACTGATGAAATGCTGCTGGAAGTGCTCACTCATTTGTGCCAAGTAATTTGGAAGACAGCAATCTGGTAAACTAACTGGAAGAGATCCATATTTGTGCCCACTTGAAAAAAAGTGATTCAACAAAATACAGAAATTCTCAACAGTATCATTGTCACCCACAAGCAAAATTTTGCTGAAAATAACTCAAAAACAGCTGTAGCAGTACATCAACAGGGAATTCAAACCAGATTCAGAAAAGGATGTGGAACATGGGATATCACTGCTGATGTCAGATGGATCTTGGCTGAAAGCAAATACCAGAAACATCCTACTTGTGTTTTATTGCCTATGCAAAGGCATTCAACTGTGCAGATCATAACAAATTATGGATAACATTGTGAATAATGGGAATTCCAAAACACTTAATTGTGCTCATGAAAAACCTGTATATATATAGACCAAGAGGTAATCGTTTGAACAGAACAAGGGCATACTGCATGGTTTGAAATTAGAAAAAGTGTGTGTAGAGTTGCATCCTCTCACTATATTCAATCTGTATGCGAGCAAATAGTCTGAGAAAGTGGGCTATATGAAGAAGAACGTGGTATCAACATTGGAGGAAGACTCATTAACAACCTGCAACATGCCGATGGCACAACCTTCCTAGGCTAAAGAGAAACTTGCAGTACTTGCTGAAGATCAGCCTTGGGTACAGATTAAATCTCAATATAAAGAAAACAACAATCTTCACAACTGGACCAATGAGGAACATGATGATCAATGGAAAAAAAGATTGAATTTGTCAAGGATTTCATTTTACTTGGATCCACAATCAATGTACATGGAAGCTTGTTGTTGTTAGGTGATGTTGAGTTGTTTCTGACTCATAGCGACCCCATGCACAGCAGAACGAAACACTGCTGATCCAACGCCAGCTCCACGATCCCTGCTATACTTGAGCCCATCATCGCAGCCACTGTGTCAATCCATCTCGTTGAAGGACTTTCACTCTTCTATCGACCCTCCACCCTACCAAGCATGACATCCTTCTCCAGGGAATGGTCCCTTCTGACAACATAATCAAAATAGGTGAGATGAAGTCTGGCCATTCTCACTTCCAAGGAGCATTTCAGGTACACTTCCTCCAGGACACATCTGTTAGTTCTTTTAGTAGTCCATGGTACTTTCAGCATTCTTTGCCAGCACCACAACTCAAAAGCATCAACTCTTCTTGAGTCTTCCTTATTCATTGTCCAAATTTCACAAGCATACAAGGCAACTGGAAATATCATGGCTTGTTTCAGGCCCACCTTAGTCCTCAAGGAGACATCCTTGCTCCTCAGCACTTGAAACAGTTCCTTCGTGGTTGACTTTCCCAATCCTACACATCGTATAATGTCCTGACTGCTGCTTCCATTAGCATCGATTGTAGAACAAAGCAACGTGAATTCTTTGACAGCCTCAATCTTCTCTCCATTTATTGTGATGCTGCTCATTGGTCCAGTTGTGAGGATTT
>NW_006921659.1:9901612-9904117 GCF_000298275.1 Orycteropus afer afer
GCCTAAGGCACTTGACTGCTAACCAGAAGGCTGGCGATTCAAACCCACCAGCCACTCCTCGGAAGGAAGATTGGGCAATCTACTTATGTAGTGAGTCTGCCTCGGCAACCCAAGGAGGGTCGCTATGAGTCGGGGCCGACTCGACGGCACATAACAACAACAACATGTTGTTATTGTTAGGTGCTGTCAAGTTGGCTCCTACTCATAGCAACCCTATGTACAACAGAATGAAACACTGCTTCACGATCCTTGCTATACCTGAGCCCATCATTGCAGCCACAGTGTCAACTCATCTCATTGAGGGTCTTCTCCTTCTTCACTGACTCTCCACTTTACCAAGCATGACATCCTTCTCCAGGGAATGGTCCCTTCTGACAATATGACCAAAGCAGGTCAGATGAAATCTGGCCATTCTTGCATCCAAGGAGCATTCCAGCTGCACTTCATCTAGGACAGATTTGTTAGCTCTTTTGACAGTCCATGGTACTCTTGGTAATTCTTCACCAACACCATGATTCAAAAGCATCAACTCTTCTTCGGTCTTCCTCATTCATTGTCCAGGTCTCACACACATATGAGACAATTAAAAATACCATTGCTTGGGTTAGGCACACCTTAGTCTTCCAGGAGACATCTTTGGTCTTCAGTACTTGAAACAAGTCTTGTGCAGCAGATTTGCCCAGTGCAATACATTTTCTGATGTCTTGACTGCTGTTTTCATTGTGTTAATTGTGTTTCATTGCTGTTAATTGTGGAACCAAGTAATATGAAGTCTTTGACAACTTCAATCTTTTCTCCATTTTTCATGATGCTGCTTATTGGTACAGTTGTGAGGATTTTAGTTTTCTTTATGTTGAGATGTATTCTATGCTGCAGACTGAAGTCTTTAATCTTCATCAGTAAGTGCTTCAAGTCATCCTCACTTTCAGCAGGAAAATTTGTGTCATCTGCATATTGCAGGTTGTTAATGAGTCGACCTCCAATAATGATGCCAAATTCTTCTTCATATAGTCCAGCTTCTCAGATTATTTGTTAAGCATACAGATTGAATTAGTATGGTGAAATGATACAATCCTGACATACTCCCTTCCCAATTTTAAACATGCAGTATCCCCTTTCTCTGTTTGAACAACAGCCTCCTAGTCTATGTATGTGTTCCTGATGAGCACAATCAAGTGTTTCTTTAGAATGGGTACAAATATGGATCTTTTCCAGTTTGCTGGCCAGGTAGTTATCTTCCAATTTCTTGGCATAGACAAGTGAGTGTCTCCAGCAGGGCATCTGTTTGTTGAAAATATCTCCATGGGTATTCCATCAATTCCTGGAGCCTTGTTCTTCACCAATTCCTCAGTACAGCTTTGATTTCTTCCTTGAGTACCATTGGGTCTTCATCATATGCCACTTCCTGAAATGGATGATCATCTAACAATTCTTTTTGGTATAGTGACTAGGTGTATTCTATTAATCTTCTTTTGATGTTTTCTGCACCATTCAACATATTGCCAATGAAATCTTTGAATATTGCAATTCGAGGCTTAAATTTTTTCCTCAGTTCTTTCAGCTTGAGAAATGCTGAGTGTGTTCTTCCTTTTTGGTTTTCTAACTCCAGGTCTTTGCACATTTCATTGCAATAATTAACTTTGTCTTCTTGAGCTTCTCTTTGAAATCTTCTGTTCAGCTCTTTTATGCTGTCAATTCTTCCATCCACTTTAGCTACTCTACATTCAAGGACAAGTTTCAGAGTCTCTTCTGTCATCCATTTTGGTCTTTGCTTCCTTTCCTGTCTTTTTAATGACCTTTTGCTTTTTTTGTGGATGATGTTCTTGATGTCATCCCACAATTCTTCTGATTTTCAGTCACTGGTGTTCAATACATCAAGTCTATTCTTTAGATGGTCTCTAAATTCAAGAGGGATTTAATCAAGGTCATATTTTAGCTCTCGTGGACTTGTTTTCATTGTCTTCAGCTTCAACTTGAGCTTGCATATGAGCAGTTGATGGTCTGTTCCACAGTCACCTTCTGGCATTGTTTTGGCACAAGATACTGAGTTTCTTTATCACTCCTTGCCACAGATGTAGTCTATCTGATTTCCTGTGTACTCCCTCTGGTGAAGTCCACATGGATAGCTACCATTTGTGTTGTTGAAAAAGATATTTGCAATGAATAAGTCAGTCTTGCAAAATTCTATCATGTGATCTCTAGCATCATTTCTATCACCAAGGCCATATTTTCCAACCACTGGTGATTCTTGTTTCCAACTTTTATAGTTCAATCACCAGTGATATCAACACATCTTGATTGAATGTATGGTCAATTTCAGACTGCAGAAGTTGGTAAAAATCTTTAAATTCCTCATCTTTGGCTTTGGTGGTTGGTGTTTAAATTGATTAAAAGTACTATTAAATGGTCTTCCTCCTGTTGTTGTTGTTGTTATGTGCCGTCGAGTCGGCCCCGACTCATAGCGACCCCTCCTTGGGTTTCCGAGGCAGTATCACTACGGAAGTA
>NW_006921659.1:9904527-9950982 GCF_000298275.1 Orycteropus afer afer
TGGTGGGTTTGAACCGCCAGCCATCTGGTTAGCAGGCAAGTGATTTTTATATGTTCCATTTCATTTTTGACAACTTCTAATTTTCCTAGAATCATAGTTCACACATTGCATGTTCCAATTATTAATGTATGTTTCCAAGTGCTTCTTCCAATTTTGTGTCATGCCACTTCAGCAAATGGATGTCCCAAAAGCTTTACTCCATCCACATCAGTAAGGTAGGCTGTACTCTGAGGAGACAGCTCTTCCCCAGTCATGTGTTGAGTGCCTTCCAACCTGAGGGGTTCATCTTCTGGCACTATATCGGACTATGTTTCAGGGCTATTCATAAAGTTTTGCAGTAATATCAGATAATGTTTCACTGCTATTCATAAGGTTTTCACTGGCCAATTCTTTGAGAAGTGTACGGCTCCATCCTTCTTCCCAGTCTGTCTTAGTCTGGAAGCTCCACTGAAACCTGTGCACCGTAGGTGACCCTGATGGTTTTCAAAACACTGGTGGCATAACCTCCAGCCTCATAGCAACACACAAGCCATCTCAGTATGACAAACTGACAGATGAGTGTTGGAACAACACTACTATATGTATCTTAAAGTAAAATTTTTAGAATATTGTAGAATTCATACTTATAGTCAGAATTGCCTTCTCATATATATGTTTTATTTTCTTCCCTTTCCACCCAAATACAGTCCTTCCTTGTTATGCTCCTTATAATTCCGGTTCTCCTAAGAGTGAGTTTCTGTGTTCACTAATGACTGGTCTATGTTTCTATTTTTAAAGTAGGGATAGAATACACAAAAGATAGGGAGATGCATTCATTCTGTTTTGCTCATTAGTATATCTCACATATTAGATGTTCAAAAATTACTGGTTGAATAAACTCATAAAGCTAAGTCTTGATGTAGATTACCTGCCACCAGATTCCCTTTGGGAAGTGCTATACCTGCAGGTATACCACGGAAAGATACTGACATCAAATCATCTCATAAGTCTACCTTTAATTCCAATGCCTCTTTGTCTGATTTGCCTAACTCTCAGGTCCTTCCTAATTCTAGAAATATAGCCTAAAGCAGTCAAGCAACTCTGCTCTAATCATTAAGACGCAAGTATAGATGACAGGAAGTTGTATGGCATTTGGAGATAAAAAAAATAATTATTATAGTATCTCATTATTGATTGGACATGGAGGATAAAGAAGAGTCATGAAATTTTCATTATCTTAGTGAAAGGAAGGAAGGGTGAAAGGCATGTCCTCCAAAATGAGAATCAGGGTATGGACTACCAGAAGAACAAACACATTTGTCTTGGAAGAAGTACAGCTAGAATGCTCCTTGGAAAAGAGGATGGCAATATTTCGTCTCACTTACTTTGGACATGTTACCAGAAAGGACCAGTTCCCAGAGAAGGACATTATACTTGGTAAAGTAGAAGGTCAATGAAAAAAGAGGAAGATCCTCCATGAAACTGACACCATGGCTGAAACAATGGGCTCAAACACAGCAACAATTCTGAAGATGGTTTAGAACTAGGCAACATTTCATTCTGTTATATATAAGGAGGTTGTGAGACAGAACCAACTTAATGGCACCTAACAGCAACACCACATATAAAAGGAATTCTTACTGGTGGCAGTTTTACCCAAGCAAGTAAAATAAAGTCAGAGTAAAGTTAAGAATCAAATAAGTAAACTAACAGTGTTTCTGAGAAACCTAGGAAGGAAATAGACTGCAAATTGAATTGTCTCTATAGACCATTACCTTCCTTACCACGACACAAGAATTAATGGATATGCCTGGCTACCATTACTGAACGTGTTGATCAAGGACCCAACAGATGGATCCTGATAAAAAGGAGGAAAAGTGTGGAGCAGAACTTCAAATTCCTATGAAAACCAGGCTAACTGGATGCACAAAGCCTGGGAGAACCCTCAAATGGAAAGCCTGGAAATAATCTTCAAATCTTGAACAAAAACTATCCCATGAGGTTATTGCTAAACTAAATAGCAGATTATCCTGATTAATAAAGAATGTTTGCCTTAAGCAATGTGCTCTTATTAAGGATTATCTATATGAAATGTTCATGTAGAAATTATGAATGGATATATGTGTGTGTGTACATTGCCACCAAAAATCAATAAAATATTATAAAAAAGAATAAAGAAATAGTGACTCTGATAAGAGAAGACATGTAAATAATTATTCCTTTCAAACTATATAAGCTAATTTAAGTCACATTCTAGCTCTTGGACTTAAAATAGCTGCTAAGAGAACACCATGTTCTTAGAATGAAAAGGTACTAACCCTCACTTTGCCAAGGGACATATAAACCAAAACCAAAACAAACCAATTGCCATGGAGATGCTCCCAACTCATAGTGACCCCTGCTGGGTTTCCAAGGCTGTGCCACCTAGCCACTTCAGTTTTGTCGAGTACCTTGGCATAGTGGGTAAGGAATTTGGTTGCTAACTAGAAAGTCAACAGTTCAGATCCACCAGCTGCTCCATGGAAGGAAGATGGGGCAATCTACCTCCATAAAGATTTACAGCCTTGGAAACCTAGTGGGGGTCACTACGAGTCAAAATCGACTCAAAGGCAGTGAGTTTGGTTTTGGAATTTTGTTTTCAGTAAGCACTGAAGTTGGGATTCAAAGCCAGGTCTCTCTCACTCCAATGTCTCCACTCTCTATATGTACTATCACTTCACAAAGGATATCACCACTTAAAACACTTATTAATGTTTCAATATTCTGTGACCTTAAAAAGAGAATTAGACAGTTAGGTCCTTCCCCTCTTATAAACTGCAGATACTTAAGACTTAGCAATAAACTGTGGTAATAAATGTAGCACAGAAGCCACTATCTTTCTCATTTAAGAAAAAGGTCAGGGGAGAAGCCCAGAAGACTGCAAGGTTTATTTAAAAGAGATATTAGAAGGAAATTAAAAATAAGTTAAATACTAGGTTCTCTCAATACAGAGAAGAAAAGTTTGCATATATTCTCTTGAACAATTTGAATCCAGCCAGTTGTCTATAATTCATGTCTTTTTATCCAACGGAATATAGAGGGAAGTTCCTAATGTATATGTAATACTTCTTTTCACTGTTCAATATTTTTGAATAAGAATTATAAGAAAAGCATACACAACTTGATAAAAAAAAAAAAAAAAATTCTACCCCCAGAGTTTACAATTAAATAGGGGGAAAAAAAAACCTATAAATAACAGAGGACAATGGTAAGTGACCAGTTTTGGAGTTCCTAAGCAGGAAGTAAGCAATTCTATCCAGATTGATAGGAAAAGGTCCCGAGGAAGAAGGACCAGACTTTGGGACTGGGTTCTAATGTGCAGCGATGGTTTCTAAATGTAGGAAGGAATTTGGGGAAACGGATAGTTCTATGTAAAGAGGAAGAGATAAAGTAATGTATGGTATATCTACAAAAATGGCAGGGCCCACTTAGCAAAGCAAACAATTTTAATAGGAAGTATGAGAGGGAAAATTGGAATTGTCGAATCAACCAGATCATGAAGAGCTTGGATGTCAGGCTCAGAAGTCTACATTTGTATTCAGAAAAGAAATAGCTAATGACGCTTTTAGAGATATGAGCACTTTACAGAAATTCATAAACAGTAACGTCTAAGGTGACACGGACCAAGAAGGATAAATGTTCCCCTTCACAAGCTGGCGCCAGGTTTGGCTCGAGTTTTATATTCCACCACCCTCTTCCGCTATTCCTACCACCCACGAAGCACCCAGTGCCTCACCTACAAATTGGCCTTTCCAAAGACTCTTTCATCTCTCCACATCTTTGCACATTTACAATATGGAATGCCCTCTCCATCTGGCAAAATTCTAGGTATTTGCAAGGCTCATCTCAAAAGGTATCTTCCTTTGTAAAACCGGACTCAATAACAAAAGCATGGGTACTTCCTACCTTAATTCTCTTGCCCTAGGAGTTATCACTCTGTGGAAATCATTGGACACACAATCTCTCACACACACGTGGCTGCAAGCTTCTTGAAGACAAGTACTTATTACTGATCTTTGCAATCCCAACACTTTATAACACTTATGCTCGATAGAGTTCCATTCTTCCTCTTGTCACACATTCTCTTAATACACTTCCTTGTTCCTTGCTTACTCATTCTCCATCCCTCGTCACAAATGTATTGCCTTGAAGAAGCATTCCTCACCCCAAGGCTAAGTCAGGCATCTCTCTGACACACTCTTATAGCACAAACTATGTACATTTTCTTCATAGCACTCAAAGCACTTTTCATTTTATCTGCATTTGTGTGATTATTTGATTGTCTGTCTTCCCTACACTTCTTTAAGCCCCATGAAGTCAGAATCCCTTTGCTTTTTGCTCACAATTAAATATCCAGCACTTAGCACTTAGCATATTAGTATGGAATTAAAAGAGCTAATTGTGGCAGGAGCCAACATTTGAAATCCGTGCTCTGAAGACTTACTGCTGGCTCAAATGTGAAACTAGGCAATTAACCATTTTAAAACCATTTTCTTCATTTGTCAAATGGGATAATATTACTATTTATCTTTCAAGCTGCTAAAATTTAATGAGTATAAAATGCTTAGTATAGTATCTGGCACATGCAAGCACTCTATAAAGCTTACATGATATATTTTATCAATTTATGTTGTTGATATTATGATTATAATCATTGCTACAATACTGTATAGCTGTAGCTTAAGGATTCTCTTGTGTTGGCACAACAGAGGCCTTGCCAGAGGGAGGTATACCAGTCTTTTTGTTGTTGCTGTTATGTGCCATTGAGTCGAACCGACTCATAGCGACCCCTCCTTGGGTTTCCAAGCAGTATCACTGCGGAAGTAGATTGCCCAACCTTCCTTCCAAGGAGTGGCTTGGTGGGTTTGAACTGCCAGCCTTCTGGTTAGCAGTTAAGTACCTTAGGCTCTATGCTACCTGAGCTCCCACCAGTCTCTTAGAAGGAAGTTATTCCTATCACAAGGTAGGATCAAATGGTGTCAAACTGGGATCTATCCTCTGGGATAGGTAGCAATGAAGAACTCTGTGTTAGCAAGCAGTGAAACATAATAAATACAAATGTTTGCTAATCGGAGGAGGGTTCTGGACCAACAGATGATTATAATGTAACTACATTTAAAAAATTATTCTAGCATTATATACATTTATAATTTTTATATTATTTTAAAGATAGTTAGCCTTGGTAGTATAGTAGTTAAGTGCTCGGCTGCTAACCATAAAGTTCACACCAAATGCTCTGTGGGAGAAAGACAAGGTAGTCTGCTCCCATAAGGACTGGACAGCCTTGGAAACCCTCTGGAGGCAGTTCCACTCTGTCCTACAGGGCTGTTATCACTCAGAAGTGACTCAATGAAAGTTATGTTAAATTTTTATATTTGCACTTTAAACAAATAGTATTTTAAAAGGTCAGTATGTCTTTAGTTAATTCTATAACATAAATATTTTATAATATTCACTTTTATTATCTTTGAGATTTAAATTATGACTTCTAAAATTCTGTTTAAACTAATTGTGAAATTCCATGACTTCATTGCTTAGTTTTTCAAACCAGGGTCAATGAATATTATAAGAGATTTAACTAAATGCCTGCGGAATACAAAAGGATTGTCTTTTAAAATGAAAAAATTCTAGCAAAATTATAGCACAATAGGGGTCCTTCAACAATATTACACTATATCGTGTTTACAACACTGAATCTATATTTCATGAAGTTTCTCTAAGGAAGTAAACAATTAAAAAATATCTAGCTCCATCAATATCAATTTATTTTCACTGTCAGTCCATTTTATGAATCAGTTTGTGATTTCAAAGGCCTTCTTCTAGGCAAAAATATGCTAGTCATAAAGATTATCTTTAGACAAATGATGTAGACTAAAACATTTCATATATAGTTTCTCCAGAAATGCAGGTAAATGTTGCAAATATCCATAACCAACCATTCAAAGCTTTTGGTAAGAACTCATTCTTTTTCAATGTTAGGAAAATTACTTAGATTTAACCAAAACTAAGAGAAGAAAGAAATGTGAAGGACTGGCTCTGACTTTGATAATTGCCTAAACAGATGTACAACACTTCTCTTTTCATAATGGTAGCAGTATCCAGCTGCATCAAAAATAAATTCTAAAATTACTTAGAATAAATTAGAAAACTCTACTGTCTGTTATTAACCTCTTCTCAACTGACTCTGCTGCAAGGGATGATGCTTATTTCTGCTGAAACCAGGCACTTTCTGCTGAGTGATTACTTTTGCTTGGTTTCTCTTGAGCTAGGACCTGTAGCTTCTTTCCTGAAAGGGGTGTGGGGCATTAAGGGAAAAAGGAGATTAAAGAGAAAGACAGCTTAGGAAGGGCTCACATTGGGGAAAACAAGTAGTAATTACTGGTGGGAGTTCAAATTATGTTAGGGCAGGGAATAACTTAGGGACAGCATAATGTAGTAATAATTTCTTTTTTCAATTTACAGCTAAAATTTAAAAAATATAAATCAAGCCAATGAATTTATATTCTATTAAAATTCCACTGAAAACATTATCCAAGGCCTTGTGAGATTTCCCAAAAATTGTTTGGAGTTTAGTGATTTGAATAACTGAATACAAATTGAATTCTGACTCTCATAGGAAATTTTGGATTAACTTCAGGGATATTAATTGTTTAATAGTAACTAGATACTTTAAAAAATAAAAGCAGAGAAAATGGAAAGGGGTCATCAGTTAACAAATAAGGCAATTTCCCAAAAATCATTTATGATATTTTAATATCAGAGTATCTTTAAAAAGTAAATACCCAACCATAAACTAAAGGATGAAATGGAAACAAATATACACATTTGCTTGGTCCTTCATATATTTCAACCATTTGAAAAATCTTTTCCCATGTTTAATAAAGGTTAATCTAGGAAAAAAAAAAATTCCAGAATCCAAATCCTCCATGAACTTTATATTTTCAATAACTCAAATACAAACAAGTAGAAATATCCCAAATGATGTTATTCCTCGGATGAGCCTCAAACTTTTGACTCAACACTTAAAGGCAAATAAATTCATTTTAAAAATTATTTTTCTACCCACAGTTATAAAAGAGAAAACTCCTCACATTCTCATTGTTAATACCCATTTTGTTAAGTAAAAAAAAAAAGAGCATGTGTTACACAAAAAACTCAGGTAGCAATATTCTGTAAGTAGACCTTTGTTTGTTAATCTTTTTACTTTAGACTCATAGTGACACTAGGATACCAAATGGGTTCTTTCAACAATAAATGTCAGCACTAGAGTTCAAATGCTACTAATAGGCTGTTAGTGTTTTAAGAATACCTTGCTAGCCAAATGGTAGGTTAAGAAGGATCACAGATTTGAAAGGTTTAGTATTATAAACCTTTTCAAAGGTAAAATTTCAGTGACAATTTAAACATCAATTAAAATATCAATAAAAATTAATTAACTAAACATAGCTGAAACCTTCCATTGTAAAGTATGCACCAAACAAATCACTTACTATAAAATTTGATGTCAAAGAAAGCAAAGACCGGTTCATGAAATACAAACTTCATATCAGATCGTATATTTTGAAGTTTCATAGCTAACTGATAAACTGATAGATAATCCACTATTACTACAGAAGCTTAACGTAGCTTTTCTACATACCTCCATCACTCTTTAAGCATTTACCTTTTAAATATAAGAAAACTTATAACTTAACACACTACTAAAAATTAAATGATGATTCCATTTCTTTCACCTTCATCCTAAAACAGGACTAAAAGATCAGATACTTATAAATCTAGATTACCTTGGCTCGATAGCAAAATCATGGGATCAAATGTCACTGTCCTATAAGATCTACAAGACTATGAAAATATAATGAACAATGTTATTTTATATAAAATGTAATGGAACATCTTGTTGAAGTAAATAAAATACTTTAAATAAAAATGCATACTAAATTTTAAAGCCATATTCTTATTAGACTTCTCTTAGAAGTACTTACATGGAGATGTCATGTGCCAAAGAACACTAACTTTTAAACTTCAATGAGAAGGAGTTTTCTTCTTTTGAAAATATTTCAAATATTTTATTACTTAAGAGTAGTCATACTGTTTACTAAAATAAAAGCTAAGTGTTTGAAAACTAGTTTAAGAGCAAATTAAAAATAATGTCAAAGCATAAAATAGTACGGAGTAAATTATAACATCATTATTAAATCACCATATTAGGACTAAATATCCAACATTTATACACATGTTGTCTAACTGCACAGCCATGCTCCACTTATCACTGGAGGTAAAAGAGAAGACAAGCACAAAGCATATCCAGGGAGTTCCTTCTTATGAGGAATAACACTTTTTTTTTTTTTCCTACCAGCAATTTTGCCTTGTTAATGTCATTCCTAACTACATCCCTACTTTTGCCTACCATGTGAGTTCTGAGAAATGATCCATAGTTCAGAAAACTCAAAGGATGCTACAATTGGTAGAAAAACAAGTACACTACTCAACTACCATTGCTGTATAAATAAAAAGATTAATATTGTTTATATTTAAAATATATTTAATGATAAACTTTATTTGGCTTCCCACAAAGATAGCAGCATAAATGTCAATTATAGTTGTTCAAACCAAATACTTCATTTTAATCCATAAAACACATGAATTACCTAAGAGGCACATTTCTACAAGTATTTCATATAAATGTATAACTTTGATTTCAGTCTGAGATTCACTTCAACCCTATCTGTGACTAACAAAAAGGGAAGTCACATGACTTGAGCAATGAAAGAGAAGGAACAGTTTTCTTTCCTTTTCTTTCTACAGGAAGAAACAAAACCTCCGTATTAGCTATCCAAGGCCAATGAGTAAGGGCCTGCAAGCCAAAAAGCTGTAATGGATTGAGGTTAATCTTAACTGGGGCCCACTTTAACCTTCTTAAAGCATCAAAAATGTGAAAAATGCAACTAGTACTTACATAAAATAGCAAGCATTTAATGTTAAGTTAGGTTTGACAACTAGAAAATTCTGCAGGGATATTACTGAGTTTATAAACAACGTTGCTGCTTTTGTTGGGATAAAATCACCTAACTGAGATCCCATCCGTAGATACACACACACCATCCCCCACTGGCACTGAGATACTTCACAAGCCTCTTGAATAAATAGGAGTATCCAATGTCCAGGGTGATGGGTGGTCCTAAGGTCCTGAACTAGAGTTGTATACTTTTAAAGGATGCTGAGATAAGAACAAAGTGTTTTGTGTTTGTTTAAACCTGGGTCCCAATTTAAAGTCTTTACACCATTATTCGTACAGCTCATAAACTTGTGCTATTATTGATAAAGTCAAGTTTTTAAGTGTCAGCACAAAGGCTGGAAATAAAACATATCAAAATAAAATACTTCCGAGCTTTTATAGATCAGATTCAAATAAACTAATTCAACTTACTTTAAAACTGATCACTGCATTTAAAAGGTGTAAAATCTCAACCTGATATGCAACAGCAAACTTTGATTACCAACAGGATATGCTTAAAGACCATATGAAATAATATGGATTCAAATAAAACTATATACATCAATAAGCTGAAATGCATTGAAAAATTCTAAGATAATGAAATAAGGCCATCTAGAATCACAATCAAACATGAGTTAATATGGCCACTAAAGCCTTAGACCCCAGGCTTTATTTAAGTCTAGTAAAAAGAGAATTTTTACAAAGCAGAAAGTAGGATTTCCAAGTGGTCCAAGGAAAAGATAAGAGATGAATAGTTCTGACCCTAGCTTCTCTGGCTTGATCAAGTGGGTCTGCAACCTGAGCCAAAGGGTGCAAATTCCTCCCCATTCAAAATTCTTCAATGGATTGGGGGAGGAAACAGAGAAAGGGGCAAACATGCAAATGCAACTCCCCCCACCCCCAATTTAGCATTCAACAAAAAAAATTTTCATTAGAGAGCTCAAAGCATGAAGCCAATGCTATGATTGAAGTTCTGACTCACAGTTTAAGCAACTCTAATAAGAATTTTTTTTCCCCTGTTACATTTTGAAAAGATTAATTTCTTTCTTGTCCTTTTAAATGTATGGCTTACACTGAACCAGGTTAAGCATGTGTCTCTTCATATCATCTATTCTATTTAAAGAAATTGCTAAAAAGTAGAATTAGTTTCTAAGTACTAGTGTCTCCATACTAGTAGGCAAAATTATGTATTATTAAAAGTATACCTTAGGGGAAAAAAAGCTGATATAATTCATTCCAAACCTTACAATTTATCAATGGTATATTAAAAATTTAAAGTGATAAATACACTCTTTGTCGTAAAACTTTCTTCACAGATCAAGCTGAGGATAAAAATAACATATTTGAATAAAATGTTAAAACAAAAGAAGTGAGGTATTACAGAATCTGGAAACATTATAGCCACTCTTAGTAATGGCCTAGGAATTGCTTACAAGGCTTAAGCATAGAAATGCTCATGAACAAATGATGGCCAAAATAAAACTAATTTGAAATTTACATGGAGTCTTTATATCCTACAGCACAATAAAACTGAGCAGAAACCTTACAATTAACAAATTAAGTATATTACTAATAGCACAATAAAATAATGTGATTCTAAGTAGTAGTGAAGAAAGATAGCTTCTCAGGACATCAGAAAACCATATATTTCCAAATTATTGAGAAATTATTATATTTAGCTCATAATTTTAAAAGTAACACTTTTTTAAATGTAATCAATTGGTAGGTTGCATAATTAAACTTCACATGAAAATGAGTAGCACAAATAGTACACAGGAAAAGGATCCTTTCCTTTCATACCTTGTATAAGATGGAGAATTAATTAGGAAAAGAATTCATTAAGTTTGCTAAAAAAGCAAATAGACAAAAAATATAGCATGCTACAAGGCTGATCCCTTAAATCTACCATCCAATAGTGCTTTACTTTAAGTACATGATCAATAAAAATTAGTTGAATAAATTACTGAACCACAAATTTTCTTGAAATACTTTTCTATAATAATAATCCATCTTGTCAATTTTTACACTTTTAAGAGTTTATACAAAAATCCGGTTGAGAAACTCAATAAATTTCCAGCAAGAAATATGAATATCAATAAGTCCTAATTATGCCCTTTACATAGCAGTTAATTTATATTGTATAAAATAGTACCATAAGGAGAAATGAAATTAAGACCAAAGATTAGGAAAATGTATGCTGATTAATCTCTTTCACAAACAGAAACTACAGGTGTAAAGGTAATTTCCAGAATAGTTATAAATAACTAAAGAGAAGCAAACCAGGAAAATAAATGTGGACCATGTTTGATAAAGGATAATGAATTGTAGACTATGTCTAATGAAACAAAGTTAAAATGCATAACAGCAGTTAACCAGTTAAAATGACACATCAATAATCATACATGACAGTTGAGTCCCTTCTCTTCAAGGGTGGGAGTAAGGAGAAGGATTGACTACAAATGGTCACTTGTACACTGAAATCTAGTGATTTTATTGTATGTAAATTGTATCTCAATAAAGCTAATAAGACAAAAAATTTTTAAATGACATTAAATATCTTTTTGAAATTCTGCCAATCATTTATATGGTAAAAGTATTAATAAAACTATAGTGCTTGAAATAAAGATTAAAACCATAATGATATATTTAGTTTTAAAATCATTTTCATGTATGTTACCTCAATTGGCCCTTACTATAACCTTCTCAAATAGTAAATGAAGGTATTATTGAGCACATTTTACAAGAGAACACTGAGCCTCCTAGGAAGTGACTTCCCAAAAATCTGACTCACCAAAGTGGCAGAGTCAAACTGAAACTCTTTCCAATGTTTTCCCCTCACTATACCATGTTACCTATTCTATGTAACTATGAACAAAAAATATCTGTTGAGTCTTTACTGTCTTCCAAGTTCTGTATTAATGCTTTCCATGTATAATAACATTTAATCCTCAAAATATTCCTATACAAGGCAGGTAGTAGTTTTGTCCCCTATTTATAAGATCCTGAGACAATGACAAAGTAACTTACTTCCCTCATAGGCATATAATAAACTGGGATCTGAATACAGGTCTATCTGTTAAGTCTATACCACACTATACAATGTTGAAGAGATTAAATAATTATTAATACAATATAACAATATGTATTAAGTCATTACAGCAGACCTATTTAAAACAATATTTTTTTCCTAGCTTATACTGTCATCTATACAAGTTGGATACATACTCCTGAATACACAAGTTAAACAATTAGAACAAAAAACATCTGTATAAAAAAATTATTTCTAAGCCTTGGTTTATATTCTGATATTTTAAACAATATTAAATAATATTCTATACCATAAAATTATAATAAAAAGTCTTGAAGTTCACTGAAATGGGAAATTCATCTATTAATAAATTCATTTTTTCCCAATATTAAGGAAAGTACATAAAAGACCATACCAATTTTATTTTCCACCGTGAAGACATCACTGAAAATAGCTTAACCATGACTTTTGTGTGACAAAGAGCGGTTTACATTTTCATTTATTCATTCATCACACACTTGCTAGAGGGTTGATAGAGCATTATTTCTACTCTTCACAGCAACCTAAAAAGATACGTTATTATTACTCCAGTTTGCAGCTGATCATAGAATGAAATATGAGACAAATCTGTCAATTATCTATAAACCTTATTTTTCAAGACATTTTCAAATTGTCAAATACTTAGACATTGGAAGAAAAAAAAAGCAGATATCAGACTAACTTCTAACTTGTTATTTAGATAAAAGAGAAGATGAACCCTGACGTACCAAAATGCACCTTTTCATATTTGGGGGAATACTCATTACAAGATTATTTCTAAATGTACCTCCTTGATCTGCAATATACTTTTGTGATCGTATTATCAATGTTTCTGATATTAGATGTTATTATTATTTTAAATAAATATAAATCATTCAAGTCTCTTATGAACTATGTATATTATAATATCATAACCTAGAACAAGCTGAACTTTTATCCTTAAAATTCAGGAAGAAATTCCTCAAGGTATAAACAATTGCTAATAATAAAATAACTATGTTTTATTAATTTTATATTTAGTAGCAAATTAAATCTATAAATTACTATATATAAGGTAATAAATTTCCAGTTTAATTGATCAAAAACATGAATATTAGCTTTTAAACTTTACTGTAATACAAATATAATATACCACATTTTAAACTACCAAATTTTGCTTAATCACAATACCAAAAGAAATGCTTATTAATAAATATAAAATTATTTACAAATATGTATATAAATTCTGAGCAGGAAGACTTAAACTAAATTCAAATAATATGGACTCATTGCAGCACAAAACAATATCATTTACAACGAAGCACTCAATTCTTAATCCACCATGTTGAGTGTAGGTACCAAAGAAGTTTTTAATTAACTCTGGTGAACCTTACGAAACCTAAAAACTCTTGGAGGAGTTAAAGGTAAATTAAAGAAGTTAAGGTTAGTGCTTATAAGTAGTTTGCCATGCCTATTAAATTTATTCTTAAAACAATTCTTTAATTTATTGCCTTCATTTGTTGTGAATAAAAATAAGTAAGAAAAAATATATAGAAGAATTGTACCAATAATCTTTAAAACATGTCAAAACATGTCTTAAGATGAGGAAGGAAGACTATGTCTTAAGTATGTACTTAACACACATTTCAAGTTTATATTGGATGACAATAAGAATCTCTTTTTGGAAGTACAGAAAGAAGAGTTTGGAAAATGCACCATCACTTGAAAATCAGAGGAATACCCAATATCTTTAGGGCTAGAATTAAAGTTTTATAAAATTTTGATTTAAACAGCTAAGGATGTAATTTTATGATTAAAGTGTTTAGTTTTGACTTCTTCAGAATTGGTGAACTAAGCAAATCATCTTGAAAATTTGGTAGCTTAGGAACTATTTATAAACTATTAAAATACATAACTCAGTTTTTAAACTATTTGTAAATATTACATGATCACATTTTAAAATTTCTAAGATTTTTCCTTCTTTTAGCTGTAGCTAAATAATTTTTTAAACTGACACTTTAAATTGTTCCAAAGCCTAATTATAATTGTCATTCATTCTGAATGTGAAAAAAAATACAGAAAATATTTTCATGGTAAATTATATGACAAAAATGTGGATATGATTAAAAAATATTATAAAAAGCCATTAAATATATGAACAAATTGAAGTAAATTTGTTTTCATAAATTATTCAGTTACTTAGTATTTAAAACATTGAGGCACAATTTCTATGCTACATCAATTGATTAAAATGTCTATAATAATTAGTTCATGTTTCTCTAGATTTAATTATTAGTCATCTCCAAATGCCTATCATATTCCATACTGCTAATAATAATGCATTAAATTTATCTCAGTTATAATACTGGTGCACTGGTTAAAGCACTCAGCTGTTAACCAAAAGCTCAGCAGTATGAATGAACCCATCAGCTACTCAGTGGTAGAAAGATGTGGCAATCTGCTTCTGAAAAGATTTATATCCTTGGAAACCCTATAAGGTAGTTTTACTCTGTACATTAGCATCTCTATGAGTTAGAATTTGCAACACATTAATGAGTTGTAATACTTTATTCTTATTTCTTCTGTTCTGAAAGTTCCTTAAGATGTTTTTTAAGCAAAGCAATAAAAGGCACATAAAACATACAAAATATTTGTAATATGGAAATTTATATTAGCCTTAAAGATAAAAACAGAAATCAAAAATAAAGAGCCTAAGAAGAAAATACCAGTACATGAAAGGGAAAAGATTTCAAAACCAAATTATTGATAAATATTTGAGCCTTCTGAGTAATGGCAGCTAAACTAGTCATTTTGAGATTGCTCTTCTCCTATGGAAAAAATACACTTCTACACATTGTGAACTCAAAGAAACACACTTATGTGGAAGATATTTTATATCATATTGGATAGCAAAGAGTTCAAAATATGTATAAACCCAACATGTGAAGAAATTATTGTGCAAATGAACCAAGGAGAGCTCAATAAAGAGAATGGATTCTATTTTTCCCCTAAACAAAATAAAGTTCGAATGATTATTTTATCTTATTAGGAGAAATAATGACTTGGAAGTAAATGTCAAAATTTAAGTAAAGAAAAACTTACATGGAAACAAATGTCTAGAGGTAGTTATTGGGTAAGATTGCCCTTCTCTAAACTAGATCCAGTATGTAATTATTACGCAACTCTAAAATATTATCAAATATTTAAGTCCTACTGAAAGCATACAGTATTTCAAAAAGTTCTAAAGAGTGACAGGACTTCTTCAGATTGTTTACATATACAGTAGTTGAGGGAGAAAAAAAAGTCCTTAGGACTCATTTTTTGGCCATTTGACAAATTTCTCATGAATGTAGGCAAGCTTTTCTAGGTAACTTAAGCATGCTATCCTACAACCTAACCATGGATGCAATTTTAAAAAACTTATAAAGAGGATAATACTTATAGGTATATTATTTATTAGCACTTTCCAAATAATTATATTTTAATTGATGGAATCACCTTAATAAGAACCTACACTTTCAAATCTATATTAACCAGGTACACTGATGTGTGAGGCTCTTACTTCAATTGAGAAACAAATCTCTAGTTTGCTTTTTGGATCCTCAAGAAATCCCAGAAAACTTATCTACTTAAACACTTAATCATCATCATACTCTTTAAATTTCTGTTAAATATTTTAAGGCACATGTCAAAACAGGTGTCACAAAACTCACAAAATGTGATATTTCTATCTTTTCATTTTATTTAAAATAAAATACTCCCTACTGATGATGAGATTCGTTTCACTACAAACACAGGCCAGTTTTTCATATTACCTATCCATAAAAATATGATCATTTAATTCACAAGTGTACATTAGAAAGTCAAATGAAGATAGTTACTTTAAACCACCATTATCCTCAGCCTCTAGAATCTCATTGTATTTATCAACATTTCTAAAGATGAAAAAATGTCCTTCTAAGGAGTTTATGACATCATAGGAACAACCAAAAAGCTTTAGTTGATTACTGGCAAAAATTTTATGTAACTACACATGTAAGGTTCTGTTTTCATAAAATATATAATTATCTTCTTCATTTCATAGTCACTGAAGTATTTTTGATGTACATTCTTTGCAGTAAATTTTTTAAAAAAATCCAGGCTGCCATTGCATGAATTTTTAAATATGATTTTAAAGAAACTAAAACCATTTATTATTTTATTACCCCAAATATATATTATTACACATGTGTTTTAGAATACTTTTCAAAACCCATTATATAAGTACTTCTGAACATATAATAAAACTATAGTATATACTTAAAATTGCTTTAGTTGATACTGGTACTTTTAAACATTTAAAATTCTGTATTATCTACAATGCATATTTATTCTTTTATAACAAGAGAGTACATAGACATAATGGATGCAAAAATCAAACATAATTATACATAAACCTTGGTTGGCTATGCTTTCAAAAATGCTTTTACAGTAAAAAAATGACAATTAAAATAATAATTTCTTTAAATTTTATAAAATGGTCCTGGATTCTAACTTGAATCTCTAAGTGATGCTCACATGATACCTGTACACATCATTTATGACCATCCAATTGGTATATTTAGTAGCTTGGCTAAAATGCCTACCTTCTTCAAAGCAATTATTCATGTGGCTTGTATAAAATTTATATAAATCCAAATATAAAATAAAAAAATCTTTTTAAGTAGGCATCAAAGTCAAGAAGCAAAAGAACAAAGCAACTGATACTTAATTTAAGTTTTATCTGGAAATAAACCAAGACATATTTCAAAAAAGAAATGCTGTAATAATAATTTAAAAAATCCTTAAGGTGTTGTTTTCTAATTTTAAATTGAAAGATTATCACCACCCTGGTTTTTTACATGACTTAAAAAATGCTAATACTTAAATTTTATTGGCTAGTCACATCATTTTAAAGATTATATCTAGATATATTCTTCTGAAGAATATAAATGTATATATAAAAAGAATTATCACAAATATCATTTCAATACTGTCCTTTTAATAAAATATATGATGTGTAACAGAAGATTAAAACAAGTCTGATATTTAAAATCAGTTTGAATACTCCAGGAATTGTTAGCTATCTCTGAAAAAGAAAAAAAAAGAAAACTTTCCCAACAATATTATATTTTTTTAATTTGATAATGTAGCATGGTTTTTAACATATAACCATTAAAAAGCTAAAATTTGGATTCCTCATGATTCTGAACATACTAATTTTGAACAATGAAATATCTAATATTTAAATATTTTAAAAGGTAAACATAGACAACCAAATTATACCAAGGTGTGATCAGACAAAGAAGAAGAGGGCTATTTTTTTTTTCATTCATCTATAAAACAAATTTATGAGATCGTAAAGTACAATTTAACAACCTAAAGAAGGTTCAAAGGGAAGCAAGAGCCTGAGAGAAAATAGATTTGCCAATGATTTTAGTCATTCAAGTCTTGGGAGGAAAAGAGCAGAAAATGTGGCTTCATTTTGCAATACAAAGTAGCAGGAATAAAATCCAGTAGCCTGTATGGGGACTTCTATTTATATATTTAAACCCTGTTTCAATTCACAGATTATGCTGATCCTTCCACATGTAAACAGCCAATAATGATGGCCAGGCCTTGAGGAAAGGAAAACACACACCACACAGCAAGGTCAGGAAGCTACTAAGGACCACAGAACAACAGATCAAAACAGAATGGTTTCATATGTTTCTATTGTTTATATACTTAATTTGAAGATGGTATTCCTTGGGGGACAGCAGGGTAACTATCACCAGGAACATGCAACACAGTTTCAAATAAATTATATAATTTTTTTTTTGCAAATATACTAAGTATTTCCAGCATGTATTTGTTATCAGTCAGCCTGTACCATTAATAGCCTTTCATTCAATTCTTTATAAATTAGATGTCAAACCAAAATAAACCTCATTAGTCTTAAACACTCATTCTATCTTTTAATTCATTAGTGAGAATTTATATTTAACTACTTTCAATGAAACAAACTTGCAAGCTCTAGATATCTTTTGTCCTAGAAAGACATTAAGCAATTGAGAGAAATGAATGGGGAAAAGGCATTAATTTCTTTTCTCGTGAATAAAATTTTGAAAATGAGAACCAATGACATTCTGTTTCATATTGAAGAATCTTAAAAAATTACAGCACGATAAAAGCAACGGTGGAAATTTACCCCCAGTAGCAGACTGGCACATTTTAAACACACAAACTAGAGCCGCCTCTGGCCACATGTTTTTTTTTTTTTTTTTCCTTTCAGTTCAGTCTCTTAAAGAGACAGTATCCTTGGACCTATGCCTACATAGGGAGCACATTTCTAAAACGTTTGATTACCAAGCTTCCCCTCTCACAATTTTTCAAAAACATACTATGCCAACAGTGTTCTACTCTATTTTACTGTGAAATCAAATTATTTTCATTGGATCTTCAAACGACTACAGGGAAGGCAGGGATGAAATAGGAGAGGGAGTTACTATAACTAGAGGTACCCACCACTATATAAAGAGAAGTAAACATTTCTTATAACAGCAATCTTTTGTTAACCTCAAAATGATCACTGTGCCTTTATTCTTTCATCTGGTATAGAAGACAAAGTATATTGTAACCATACTACCACGATTTCATTGCCAAATGAAGAGAAATATTAATAAAGTCAGCCAGCATGCAAGTAGTGAAATTTCAAAGATTTCATTTTCTGTTCAGGAAAAGATTACCTAGGAAGGAACCCATAAGAACACTAAAAACTGGATTAACTTGTGATTTTAAGAAAGATTCTGTCTTTCAGTGTACCTAAGGGGATATTATGGTACATCCTTTGACACAAATACTGATCAACGACTTCACATGGAAAAAGAAGAGAAAAAAGTTTGGCTTACTTGGTGTACAAATACATCGACTGGAATATCCAATGGTCTTCCCTCACGGTTCATCATGGAGATAAAACCAAATCCCATTCGCACATTGAACCACTTACAGTGGCCAGTTCCGTGCAAAACGTGGGATTCGTCCTCTGCCTGCTCCGGCAGCTTCCCGGGCTCTTCTCCACCACCTCTGCCTGCCCCGCCTGAGACAGAACAGGACAAAAACAGTCAGTCAGTCTATATTCCTACAGTGTTCATTGAAGGAGAGGGGGAAAAAATGCTGGGGGCTGGGGTGGATAGAGGCTAAGAAGAGGTGGGAAAAAAAATAGTAAATTATTAATTTTCTTCTACAAAACAATATTTTAAATCAAAATGGTTAAAAATCAGGAAGCAGGGGAAGGGGTGCCAAACTGCTTTATCGATCACAGCAACTTCCACGTTTCTGTACATACGTGTACTTTTTCATTTAACTTCATTTTCAGCCACATATTACAGTACAGCACGCGCGATACTTTACTTGCATATTGCTGATTTAACACTGATCCCATTTACAAAGAGAAATTTTCAGCGAAACTATTCTCTCCGGCGGGCACGAGGAGGAAAGAGAAATCGTGAAGATGGTTACAACTACGAGTTAATGCCCAAGCAGCAGCAGGAGCAGCGAATGCAGGGTTATTTGCAATGTGCTTTCCCCTCCCCCCAATAACTTTCAATTAAAGTTGGGGTGGAGTGGGGGAGGGTGCAGGTGTATAAAAGTTTTCCTGGCTCACTAACTGAAACTGCGCTTAATCACACTCAAACAATTCAAACAATAGCCCCCTGAAAGCTTTTCAAGTTGTGAATCACTGTGGGCGGTACAAAACATTTTTGGAGATCTATAACAATAGGTTTGCAGAAAGCCCCATTGCGCGATAGGAGGTGGGGGTAAGGCTCGGTATTGGGGTAAAAGGGGAAGGGGGAACCGGCAAAGAGGGGTGGGAGAGGGGGAGGGGGAGAAAGGAAGAAAGAAAATCACAGTAAAACAATAGAAAAGAAAATTAACCTTCGGCCATGTTGCCCCACCGGCCCTCTGCTCCAAACTCGTGAGATGAAAACTTTCCTTTTGGAACGGAGTGATCTTCTGCATCAATCTAACATCTTGATTTTGTGCGATCACAAATTTAGCTCGCATGGTCTTATGTGCTTTCCCTCTTTTGATTTTTTTCGCTTCTCTCTCCTTCAGTTTCTGGCCCCCTGAGCACACGTGACTTTGTCAATTACATGCTTTCTCGCTACTAATTTCACCTCGGATCCTTAAGGGGCTGGCAAGAGGAAGAGATAACCAATCGCCATTTCATCTATGCTGACATCAAAATAATTTATGAATGAACAAGAAAAACTCAAACATGTTATCTTAAAGACAATTTGGGACGCTTCTTTACGATAAATCAGAATGCTGATTTCTTGCTTTTACTTAAACACAATGGAGGTTCCTTGTGAATTGTCGGTTTAGAAAAAACGGCACAGTCATATATTGCAAACGCGTGCCTCACACACAAGCCTGTCTCAATCTCATTTAAGAAAGAAGTCATTTAAATAAAGCAAATGATGTTACGTAGTTTCTTCCTCTAAGAATTCAACTGCACACTAGGAGTAAACCTGCTTGGGACGCTAATTTCATATTTAATTCAATTCTGAAAAGAAAATATATAATTTATAAAAGAGCTAATTAAACATAATTGCATGCTCATGAAACTTTAGATAATGGTAACATACACCTACAAAGAGGCGAAAGCACATAATTCTGTATTGTTCCCTGAAATTTTTCAAATTTTAAATAAAAATCCTACCGGAAAATCGCTATCACCTTCATGTAGTCAAATTGTGTTTAGGTTTATCTTTTCCGAACATTTTGGAGGGGGTTGGTGAGGAATTGTACTTCACAGGTTTCTCCGCCATCTCTTTCCGGGGGAGGAGATGTGATTAATGACTTCCTAAATAACAGCCCAGTTTTCCAGCCTAACATAGAGTGAACCTCAATCAGTGGCGATTGTTCCCCAAGAGCAAGACAACGCAGAGCAGGGAGGGGGAGGGGAGCGCCGGGCAGGGGAGGTGAAGAGGAGCCGCCAGGAGCGGCTGCAGAGCCAGAGAAAGGGATGGCGGGGCACCGGCAGGCGCGAGGCTGGGTGGGGAGAGGGAGGGAGCGGGGTGCACCAAGAAAAAGGTACATCGGTGTCCTATTAGCTGGACCCTGATATCTTAAAGGTCCACTATCAGTGGCCAGAAGAGTCGAATAAACGAAAATCTCACCAGGGATTAGGATTCTACCATCCCTTGACTGGCCCGCCCCCACTTTCAAAATGCTTACCCTTTACCTTTCAAATTAGGTTAGTTATTCTAACCATTGTTGATTCCTAGATGCTGATGCCAATATTACCTCCCTCAACGAACACTCCAGTGAATAATACAATTTGGTAAGAAACGCTTTATTTCCACATTTCCTTGAAAATATAAAATATCACCCGTATTGAAACATTAAAACGCACCCCCCTTCTTCCCCCACCCCACCCCCCGTTTTCTTAAACAAGCAGTTTACAGAGAAACTGTACAGATACCACTTCCCTTCAGCAAAGCTAGAGTTGACCCTCCCCCACCACGGCCGCAATCTCCCCCACCCGGTCTCTAAACACGTTCACATTCCTGACTCTAACACTGTTTCACACAAACCAAAATGTAGGGATTCTCTATCGAAAGGTTTCGAAAAAACGGACATACTATACCTTGCTACACCCCCTCCACTATATTAAACAACTAAATATAAATTTATACTAATTGATTGAGATTTGAAATACATGGATGTTAGTGAAAACAGAAGTTATATTCAGCTGTTTGTGAGCAAAGGCGTCAATCAAGGCTGATCAATTTGAGAAGATTTTCCGTCTGTTTCTTTTGTTTTTCAGGAAAGGGGACTAAGCTTATTTATTTTGGGGGAAATAAGCACTAGCTGGGGAGGAGGAAAGAAAAACTTCAACAACACAAACCATTTTGCTATTGTAACAAAAGCTTCAGGCATCTGAAAAAAATTGTGCTAACAAATCATTTTTAAAATAACTTTTTATTGTGATTTGGGTGATGCTAACAAGACATTGATTAGGCATTTTATAAAATTAGAAATCAACAGATTACACTGACCTATGATAGAGTAAGTTTAACAATGACATAACAAGTTAAACATTTTATTAAATATAAAATTGAAAAACTCATAAAATTAGTTGTGCAGTTTTCGTATTTTATATTAAAGAGTAGATTACTTTTAAAAATCAACATCTGATACCAAAGAAAAATAGTCTGTAAAAAGTTTTCTAAATTAAGGTGAAGTGCTATTATTTATGTGTAAGTAATTAATCATAAAATCCACAAGTCAATATGGGTTAGTTTTGTTACTGACATGCACTTATGGTAAACAATATTTAATCTATAAATTTTTTTTTAATTAGAAACGAGTTTAATCATTATGAAATCATCAACACAATACATGGGTGGATTTTGAATCCTTGTTTATTGTTAAATTTGACGAAATTAAAATCTATCAATACACAGATAAAACGTGTGAAATACCATAATCGAACCACATTGGATAGCATAGTTATGAGATTCACAGTCTTGCCTGATTGGGAGCCTCTAGTATTAGTGGAATTAAGGTAAGGTTCACTGGACTGGTCACTGGTGTCAGAGGTTATCGACTCATTCATTTCCTGAGAGGGACATCAGCCTTTCAAGTTGTGTAGAAGGCTTTTTCCAACTGGGAACTCTGAGAAATCCTCTAAAATTCATTCACAAAGAATTTAAGGCAAAGGCAAGCAAACTTTGGGGGAAGGAAGGAAGCCAGGAGGAGCAGAGAAAAAGCAGAGGGAGGGCAAGGAAGAAGAGAAGGAAGAGAGATGGAGGAGGAGAAAATACCAACTCACCAAGGCTGGGCTATGGCACTGCCTTAGACTGTCTTTTCCACCCCCCACCCACCCCAAGGCTTTGGAGTCTGAGATCCTTTTATAAACTGACCATAATCTCTTAAAGCTCATAGGGGTCTTCTTTCACATAAAATAGTCCTATGAGTCTCCTAGAATGCTTTCCAATTTGTCACCTTCCTGAAGTCTTCTGGTTTCAATTTTTTTCTCATTTCCTACTTGGTTTTAGTACTAGAAAGAACCTGCGTTTGACTCAAAACGCATGTTTTATACCTGTGAGAACCAACTATTTTAGTAGCTTGATTTATCATACTTCTTTCAAAATGTCTTTAAAATGAGTTCAAGTAGCTACAGACTCATCAGCGCACTGGGGGGAAGGGAGAAATCAAGGAAATAACCTATCACATGCCTGTTGGTATCACAATCTTAGTTTTCTCCATTTCAACAACGAAGTCCACATTTTCTCAGCCATTTTTTGTTCCAATAGTACAATGCCTGAGCCGTAAGAGGTGCCAGAGCCCACCGTCGTTGTTTCAACTATAAGCACTGAGTGACTTCTTTTAAAGCAGAAACAATGGTTTGGTTCTTCTTAAAACTAGGAGGAGGGGCTGTGGCACTGCGGCCAGCGACTCCACCCGTCCTCTCCTCCCCGCAAATAAGGCCGGGCTCTGCAGCCCCCAGCCCTGCCTTCGCGGCCGGCTGCCTCGACACGCTGCGCGCCCCAGGGTCGCCGAGACCCCCGAGGCCAGCAGATCTGCCCTTTCCCTCCAGCTCCCGCCTCTGAAACTTCCTCTCTCCTTTCTCTCCTCAGTCACCTTCCCCTTTATGCATCACATCACCACCTCCTCTTGGTAAGTCGAACCACTCCAACGAAGGCTGGTGATTTCTCACTAATTAAAAGAGTTTTACATTTGTCATCTTGTCCCCAAGAACACCAAAGAAAATAAATCTTTGCCCCTACTACTATGGCAAAAAACACTGGGCATAATGAACTATTTTCACTGCATTTCCAGACACATAGCACTTACAAGTTAATGCCTTTATCTATATTAGTGAAGTCAAGGGGAGGGGGATCGGGGAAACCAAGAAAATGACACACACCCCCCCGCAAGCCTAAAATGGGGCTATCTTCAAACGGATCCCTGGCGCCCTCCTTTCGGGAAGTCAAGCAAACATCACAGGGAGCCTTCGGAGGGTCAGAAAAAGCCCTCGGCAGGAAGGGGGTCGGGAGGCGACCGCGGCGACTTTAGGGAACCCGCTCTCTGGCCGTGGCGTGATCTTTCCCGCCTAAAAGCTGCCAACCTGCACGTTGGGCAAACTGTGCTAGATTTCCTCCCACTGCGTTTCACTCATCTACTTGTTAAATAACTTGCTAGAAATTCTTACAATTATGGAGTCGAATGATAGGAGTTTCCCACTGGGTGCGTTGATCTATCTATAGCACAGAATACTATATGACAGACTACTGGGACCTTTTGTTTTTGTTTCCGAAAAGCAAAATTCCGTTCTCATCTCACTTAATTTTCTGATCTAGAAGCAAAAGGCTCTGGCTAACACAACTGTTAATTTTTAATTGTTAAAAAGTCCAATTTGAGAATTTTTACTCAGCTGTAAAAATCTCTTAAAATTTTTCCTTAAATGTCTTAGCACATTTCCCAAATATAAGTAAAATTATAGAAATACAAACAATAATTAGCATAATTTTAAAAAGTTTTCCCGACATATTGGCTCTTTATTTCTAAGAACAAGTATTTGCAACTGTTTCCTTCTTTGTGGTCAGTTATGTTTCAGCAGAGTATAAAAAGCAACAAAATTAATTCGGAAAAGGGGCATTATTTTAAGACCAACATTCATTAGAAATAAATTTTTAAACTACTAGAATAGCAAAAAAAAAAAAAAAAAAATCCTGTTAAGAACATATGAAAAATTAAAATTATGTGATGACTCATTTCAAATGTTTCCTAAGCTGTGCTCAACAAATACTTCTTTAAAATGATTAAATTAGTGCAGTAGGACAATACAAAAATCTGTTAGTGAAAAGCATTACAATACTTTGCCCAGAATGTCACAAAAGGAAGCTTCATGTTTTGTTTGAGAAATGAAAATTACTATTTTTCACCTGTGACACTAAACATGGGAACATACTCCTTAAGTTTCAGGATTTAAAGATATTTTTGCAGTAACTATTCTGAGTCTGTATAGAGACAGTAAATAATGTAAAATACAAATTATTCCTTCCTCCCCCAGAGCAATGAATGAAAATTTATTTTTAAGACTTAGTCTCATCAAAGGAAATAATCAACTGAAATAAGAGTGAGAATGTGCACTGTCTTCTAGGTACTTTTTCAACATTTATTTTTTTTTTGGGGGGGTACCGGTATATTGAAAATGAAAAGGAAGAAAAATAGTAGGAGAGTAAAAATATGAGGCAAGAGAGAAGAAACACTCATAAAGATGCTCTTGTCAAAAGCAATGTGTGGAGAAAAGGCATCTAGCTGGAGATTGGAGGCCAAAATTCTGGTCCCATTTATTAATTTGTGGCCTCGGGATAATTATAAACTTCTTCAGGCCTCAGTTTCCTCATCTGAAAACAGGAGGAGACTAGACAAACTGATGTTCAAAGTCTTCATCTTAAAAGGCAGGCTGTAAAGTTACTACTGTAATCTCTAGAATTAACCTTTCTCTTGGTGAAAGTAGTACCTTCTCCCCCAACCCCCCTTTTTCATTACAAGGAAACACAGACATGAAACTTTATTGCAGTCACTTAACACATTGGTGTTAACATCATTTCCCAAAAGAAAAGATGAAGGTTTCTGGGCTGTCCCCAGAGAAGAATCACAATCAATAACAAGGGGAAACCAGTTGGTAGATTAAGACATTGGAGCCACTTTTCAAAATCTTCTTTTTCATGATACTCATAGTATCATCTTCATGTCAAAGGATTCTTTCTAGAAAATGGTAAAGTGTTTGTAAAATGGCAATACCCATTGCTTTTAACCACTAGTTATCATGATTTCCTCATTAAAACTTGTGATCCTTACTGCTTTCCTCTTGCTACCTACAATTCCACTTTGATAAGCCTAATAATAGAAAAACATCATTTTACCTGTATTTGCTTATTAATGCTCATAAATTTTTGCCAAATTTCAGCTTATGTATTTTCAAAGTAATACTAGTTAATTGCAGAACCCAGATATTAAATTTATCAGGGCAGAAGTCATCATAATATATTATTGTAAAATAAAATTATTATCGAATAATTAGTTTTGTTTTAAGTTAATTTCAGTAAGAAAATATTTTTATTTCAAATGTCAGTTAAAAATGTTAAAGGTCCAAATTACACATTTTTGCAGTATGATAATAAGAAATAAATTCTGACCCATGTCCATGAAGAGCAAAATAAACAGAACTTGCCTAGAATAAGGAACTTCCTTAATTCCTTAGAAAACATCTAATATACTACATTGTGCTATTTATGTTAAGGTAAATTGTTGAAAACAGTACCAAATCTTTTTTTAAATTAAGCAAATAGATATTTGTAAGTTCCCATTTTCTAAGGGAGTTACAGAAATGAACAAACCACAAATTCTTTTCATTCATCTACATAAGCATTTAAATTTCTAATTTCTTTCTTGCATGAATTATAGAAAAGGGAATCACAAAATCCAGTATTGCAAAATCAAAGAGGAAAAATGAGTTAATCAGAAGATTTTAACCATGGACTTCTGCTGGGGATACAAGTCTTAAATTTAAATAGATAGAGTGATCAGGAGTACACATGGTATCCATCTTGCCAAAGTATAAAGTCATGATGCAGAATTCCTGAAGGCTCTCTTTTCTCATATGCTCTAGTAATCTTTTTAAACATTAGTTAAGTATAATAATTAAGAAAAAGAAAATGAAGGAGGAGGAAAGAAAGAAAAGACTAACCTGGGGCTGATGAAACCTTGTTGAATGACCTCATCTTCTGAGAAACCTAAAATCAGAGAGCTCAAATCAGTACTACATTAATTGCCTATTTAATTGCCTCTTCTTCAGCTTAATGGCTCATTAGAAAGCAATAAAATACCTAGGTTTTGACTCTGTGAAGTGACCTGTAAACTTTTTTAAAAAACAGTTTAAAATTCACCTAGCTCATCAAAACCAAAATTAGATAATCAATTGGCATAATCTTGCCTTTTATTCCTATTAAAGGACATTAGTTTAAAAACATTCTGAGAAGATCATTTAGATGTAGCCAAAAGGTCCCAAATGCATGAACAATTCCATTTTAAAAATTTTAAATTAACCTACTGTACATCCACAATATTGTGTTTCTGGATGAATTTATTTGACTATTCTCTCATGAGAAGGTAATTATGGTACTATACCACTGATATTGGGTCTCAAAGTTACATTAAAATATTGAGAAGAAATTACTTTAATGATAATATATTTAATCATTAAGAATATTTAGTCAAAGTTATATTATATGAATTAGCCAGATTTAAAAAAGCAAAAACAGTTCTCTTTGTGAAATGAGTAAGTACTGATGTTTCTAATACATCCACTGGCAGATAGCACAACACAGTAACACTTAAAATAACTAGGCCACCCAGTTATGAAGTATAGCCATTGTAAGAGAAACTCCTGATGGCCACTGAATTATCATTTTCATCCTCAGGTCAGAATTACTATGATTTGGAAAATGGATTGGTTTGAACATGCATCAACTCACCTGCTACCACCCAGGGTTGTCTTTCATCCCTTATCTAGGTTTTACACACTATCAACTACTATATCAACTCATGAAAAATAAACCATTATGTATAAATTAAGTATGTTGCAATCTAAGTTTCTTCTCAAAAGGAAATGGAGGCTTTTCCAAGTGCAGAGTTCTACTGAATGTTGACTCAAGATTCTTCTTACAAAGGATGACAATCCCACTGAGTAAGATTTGAAAAGAATAGAGGAAGAATGTGAACAAAAGGCACGTGAACCTCTGGTACATTAAACCCTTCAGTTATCCTGTGTTTACAACGAAAAGATAGAAGATAATGACAGATCCTAACTTTAAGAAATTCATTATTAAAAACTATTAAGAGCTTTTCTTTACATTGTGCCTGTACCAAGTTTTATTTTGCACAATTGGTTTATGTAAGAATGTATTTAAAGATAATATATATAAAAATATTTCAGCAAAACTTTATTCTTTTTTAATAAACCAGTCGATGTATAATTCTCTTATCTCCGCTTATATTTACAGAAAAAGTTCAAACCAACATATTTTAAAGATGAGTAAACACAGCAGAGAGGAGGTCTGGTGCAGTGGTTAAAGCACTTGGCTGCTAACCAGAAGGTCGACAGTTTGAACCCAAAAGTTTGCTCACCAGCGGTTCTGAGGGAGAAAGATGTGGCAGCCTGCTCTCATATAGATTTAGCACCTTGGAATCCCTCTAGGATAGTTCTACTCTGTCCTACAGGGTCGCCATAAGTAGGAATCCACTCCATGCTAATGGGTAAAAACAATAGTTTGCAAAAAAAAAAAAAAAAAAAAACTTTTGAAATAATTGAGATGAAAATTATAAAAAATAAATTTAATTAAGTAAAAATCAAATGGTGTCAGAAAGCTAGCTGAGGTTTTTATTTTTTTCTTTTACTTTAAGAATGCAGTAATCTAAATGATAAAAATGTTCACATTTTTCACTACCCAAACTTACATAAGATTTTTTGTGGTAACAGTTTTCATTTTAATGTCCCTTTCAATGGGAAAGATGGAAGTATATGTCATAGACATTAATTAACATATTTCACTAATATTTAAATATTAAATATTCTCAAAAACAAGAGGTGGTAAAGAAAACAGAATTAAGCTTAAATATGAATATTATAGTCCATTCACCCAATATTTACTGATCTACTCTCTATAGGAATGAGACAGGTAATTGTTACATAAAGCATTTACATTTTTAAATGTTTCTATTCATGTAAGTGACTCTCTTAAAATGATAAAAATAATAAGGAATTAAAATAATTTTAAAATGCATTAACACTACACACAACTGTTTGTATTTTATTCACAAGTGTTTTTAGTTATCACTTAAATTTTTATTAGAAAACAAAAATCTAATTGAAAATAATGTGACATCCTAGAATACACTTCTTTACCAGAATAACCTCTGTTCATCATGTAGATCTCCACTTGGCTCTCTTTCTCTCACTGCTCCATGTTGGGCAAAATGTCTTTACCATGCATTAATATCATTAAAACACATGAAGATGGTCTCTCTCCCAAACTGACTCTATGCTTTATGGTCACAGAGATTGTGTATATTTAGTTCACCTATATAATCCTGACATACGAATCAATGACTTAATGAATTACTGAACTTGGGTTAACTATGTCTAGGATATTTTTATGAAGTAAATGGACATATATATAAAACAATTTAAAAAATCTTTTTTCAAAAAAAATGATAGGCAATTAATCATTTAACTTTTAGAAAAATACAATACATATGTAATTCATTCAAAAATTGTCTTTCTGCTCAGTCCAGAGAACTGTGAAATATATGTTAAAGACTATAGAGTACATGCTTATAAAACTGGAGGGTCAGCGACAAAGGGGAAGGTCCTCAACATGACAGATTGACACAGTAGGTGCAACAACGGGCTCAGGTAAAGCAAAGGTTGTGAGAATGGCACAGGACCTGGCAGTGTTTCATTCTGTTTTACATAGGGTTGACAAGTCGGAGCTGACTCGATGGCACCTAACAACAACAACGTATTACTCAGAACTTTATTTCAATTCAATTTATATCATGTTATATTTTATTTCTAAGGAGCTCTTGTAGTGCAGTGGTTAAAGCATTCAGCTGCTAACTAAAAGGTCAAGGGGCTTGAACCCACCAGACATTCCGCAGAAGAAAGATGAGGCAGTCTGCTTCCATAAAGATTTATAGCCTTGGAACCGTATGGGGCAGTTCTACTCTGTCCTAAAGGGTCACTATGAGTTGGAATCAACGTAATGGTTTTGTATTTTATTTCTAATACTAAAAAAGTGGAAAGTTTAAGTCAGCACAATATGATTTAACTGAATAGTAGTATTCACAATAAAAGAAAAACACTTTATTATCCTCATTGCTATATTTTTTCAACATTTCGAAAAATATTTAAGATCACCAAATTTTTGTTATTAACAGTATTTTTAAAATAATATAAGTTTCAAGTATGTTATAGTTTACTAAAGAAAACATTCTCTATATGGTTTATAACAAAATTCTACCTATTTACAGTATGTCACAATTATCACTTAACTAAATATATTCTTTGTAAAGCAAAATAGGTAACAATGTGTCTCTTCTTTCTTAGAATAGTTTTGGGAAAAGTTTTTTAAATGACTTTGCTTAAAATCGTAAAGCAAACACCATAAACTCAAACATTAGAGTAAAACCTAAAGTACCAGGATAGTTTACATTTACTATAAGTTAGAACATATATATACAGCTTTTTAGTGTATTAGATACGTAAGTACAGCATTGAATGGGTGTGCATTGTGAAAATGTCTTCTTATACTGCCCTCAAAGTAAACTTTAATATCTGTTAAAACACTTCACTGATGGGTTTTCGCAAATTAGTCAATAGACTAAATTGAAATGCTGTCTAACCAAGATCAGGATGAATTATTTTGCAACTTAACCAAATATCCCACTGTAATTTTAGATATAACTGGCAATGCTATTGATCTATCCCCAATCATACTCAGGTATAAAAAATCTAAAGAAAATATATTATTTTAAATTAATGTAAGATAATTATTTATATGTGACTTTATACAGTTAAATATCTTAGGTAATTGTAGTTTTAAAAGAAGAAAATTCACATTTGGCCATCAACTTTGAAAATCATTATTTTGAAACAACGGAAAAATTTACATTTATTTAGGAAAAACACTCCAAAGTTACATTTTTTTTTTCTAATATTTATGAAGTATGTGGTTGAATTTACATATAATTGTAAATTAGAAAGTAATATTTATACTACTGCTGAATCACAGAAATGAATTTAACTTTCCCAACTATTTTACAAACTGAAATTTCACAGGTATCACATAAGCTATGGGCAGCTCTATCATTCTCTTCAAATACTAGAGTGGAAAAGCATTTGTGCTAGAAAGTAAAAAGCTTCAACAAAAAATAAGTCAATGGGCATACTGTTAAGACAGTTTAATAATATTGACTATGACATAAATGTTCATTGATAAAAATGTTAATTGATAAATCTTTAACATAAGTGTGAATGTTGTAACACAACTGAGCCACAATGGAGTTGATTTTGCTAATGTAAATGGTTTGTATTTTCCACAATATAAAACAAGTTTTATATAATAAAGCTAACAGCTGTGTCATTCTTCAGGTCATATTGACTAAAAGGAAAATAAAATAAAGCTATTGTAGTTTTAGATTAAAAAAGAAGTCAAAATAGTGGCAAAAGTCCTTTCTTAAAAAAGCTCATCACATATATATTGAATAACTTCAAAATAAAATTTTTACTTAAAGTAGCTTCTTGGTATGGTAAACAAAAGTGTTTTCAAGTAACAGTGAACAATTCCACTGAATGACATTGTTAACAAGATAATTTTATTTGACATACATTTAAAGTCTTAAATATACAACAATGTTAATGGCTAAAAATCTCTATTACAAGAGAGGTACAACTAAAAGAGGACTTTTAATGCATTAGACTTTCTCAATGAACATTTTAATGTAACAAAGATAAATACATATCTTAGACATTGCTCATCTTATATCACTGACAACAACCTATTAGTGTAACGAATGTAATATTAAATAAAATAGTATTTACTTGCAGAATTATACTGAGACAAATGCAAAAAGATAAAACATCATTTACGGAGTTTATTCCAAAATTTTTAATCTCTAAAAATAAAGTCTATTTTTCACCTATACAGTATAAAATATTTTATTTGAAATGTGTTTATAGAGTCTGAACAAACTGTACATAAAGAGTAGCATTTCAGCCCTTATTCCCAAATACATCTGCAAAATAAATATTGATCTGAAAATATAAAATATTCTCTAGAAAATTTAAAACATGCTTTTCCACCATTAGAACTGGTCATTCAACACTAAGTCCTTTTTTCTAAATAATTAAGCTTTTGTTCAGCCACGAAAAAACTAGAAACTGATTGCTTGAAAATGAGCTGCATGCCCTTTGTCCTGGTTTGTCACCTTTGACCTTTAATTTGATGATCCTGCATATCAACTCATTCTATTTTTAGGAAAATAATGTCAAAGTTCTAAGCTTAAAATAGCACTTTTTGCTGACACAGAAAATGTATTACAACATTTCTTTTAAGGTAATATCTACAATGGTTTCATACCAATATGAACTGAATGCAGTAATATTGTAAACAGTGAAAAAGAAGCCTGGTGTTGGTCCTGATTTAAACAATAAAAACTTCCCAAATTTTCAAGATCAATAGCATTTCAAATTTTATAGTCTTCTCCTTTCTTTGAAAATTCCTTATAATATTATTTTCTCAGTGGAATTTATCACATGAATGATTTTTTATTTGATCAATTTGATAATATAATTTTGATACTTTCAAAATATGAATCTGAATCATAAGTTGTAAATATCAAGTTTATTCTCAGCCTCACAGATATCTTAATTAAAATTGTTCAATTTTGAGTGAACTCATTAGTTGCTTAAATTGGTTTTAAAATCTTGTGTGTTCATCTCCAAGTGGCAGCTTTCAAGGAAAGAAAAAATCTCTCATTGATTTTACTGACATTATTAAAAATCAAAGCTATACAACAGATTAACATATTTTATGAGATAAAATTTCCCTGTCACAATTTTTAGGTTATTCCAATTTGTCTGGGTTAAAAAAATTTTTTTAATATAATATTAAAAATACCTACTTACATATATGTGTGTGTGTTTGTGTGTGCATATATATGAGTACATATACATATAAATATTTTGTACATTCACGATGACAGTTGAATTTCTACACAATATTTGTGTACAAATTTTAGTCAGATTTAGCAGTGACCAATATGGCTGTCTTGATTCAGCACTATGGTCAGCGACTTCATAGACAGTCATTGTGTCAGAGAAATTCAACATAATATTATTACACAAGTACGTGGTGGGAAGTTTCTTAAATCAATACGATTCTATAGTTCATATCTTCCTAGATATATTCTCTATAAATCAATTTCAAATATTTGAATGTAATTAATTCTCACTGTTTTACTTGGCAAGCTAGAAATTCTTTTTTACCTTGTGATTTATCAAAAGCAGTACTTTGTAAGAAAATCAGATATAGGTTCTAAAGCATTTAAACATAAAAACTCTGGGCATTTATGTACTATAGAATTTTAAAAGAAAATTAAACTATTAAAAATTATAAAATGAGAAAATCCTCTAGCTGATCAAAAATTTGTAACACTCATTCCATAATTGTGTCATTATTTTTTACATTGATTTATCTTGACTTCCCACTTTTCTTTAACTCCATTCAATTATAGATTAAAGGAAATGCTTATAAATCATTTCCCGACCTGAATTTGGAAATACAGTCCCCAATTTGATAGCTGTGAATAACACTGCAATTATCCACAAATTTTAAGGAGACCTTAGTCCTATACCTGACCACTGACATGCATACTGTTCACGTTTTGTTTAACTTATTTTTCCCCTTAATTATGATTTGCAAATTATGATAGCATTTTGTAACAAAAGAAGTTACATGATCAGATAACAAGCATTATCAAATTATCAGACAGGTAATATTTGTTTAATCTTCTCTTTCTTCAGAGCAAATAAAAAGGGGGAAATAAACCTTAAATCCCTATATTTACTAAAATTCTAGTGTTTTTATGGAATACATATGGAAATCTTTAAAATCAGTCATTCTGATGACTAACTTTGAGCACTATCATTATAAAACAATCTGCTTCATTTACAAAGAAATATAGTTAAACATACTTTCCCCCATAATCCAATAGATTTTTCATTTAAATTCTGTTTTACAACAAATTTTTGTTTCTGAAGTAGCACAGAACACATAAGATATTCTAAAATTTGACAAGGATTCATGAGATGATAGCTTTGGATCACTTGGTTCCAGGTCTATTAATTGAGAAACATCTATAAATCCAATAACCAATTACAAAGTGATTCAGTTCCTTAAGTTCTTATATTTTACTACCATGCAATAATTCTGTAAGTAAAATAGAAATGTCAAATAAAGCATTTTATTCATTTATAATACATCCCCTCCATTCTAAATATAAGAGTTCTTGTATCAATTTAATTCCTCAGCCTCTCTGGGAAATTTAGGCATGCTAGATTTCTGTATTTCACACATATAAAGAATTTGGGATCCAAGGATTACCCACAAAATTGAAAAGAGTCTAATTAATAATGTACATCGAGTAGAGATTACTACATGTTCTGTTGTTAATTTGTAGCTTGACTCCTCTATCAACTCAGAACAAATCACCACACACACACACAAATGGCATAAATTTCAATCCAATCAAATTTATATTTTTTAAATTACCCAAATTAGCATTCATTACGAATAATTAAATTGTGCTTGAAAGCTTTTATAAAATCAAGTAAAATTATGGTCTCTAATTTATTGGACTTAAAAGCTTGCGTGTACTAACAGATTTTTTTAAGCATCGTTTTTGCATTATCATCTAGCTAAATAGTTATAATTCGCAGAAAAAAATGAAATATGAAATATTTTCTGGATCTTAGTAAAAGTCATTTTAAGTCATAATTTTTTCCAGCAATGTTGTAAAAAATTTTTAAATTTTACATCAGCTAGAATTCTAATACTAGCTGTCATGTATAATTTTGACTTCCACAGTATTTGTGATCGAAAAATAAAAACTACAGTAAAATAAGAACATATTTTTCCCTCGCATTAACAATTGTAGATGTAAAATTCCTCAGTTGAGAACTCAGGTCTGTGAGCAGTAATAATGCCTAGCAACTTTAAAATCCATGGATGAAAACAAATCCACAGAAAGAACTGAAGGCAACTCAAGGAAACACAGGAACCTAAGATTTCATTCTGTGTTACATGAAACAATTCAAAATGGCGGACTTACTATTACTTACATTTAAGAAATTTCCGCAATGAGAATACTAAATACATACTGTAAGATGTTACTCGAAAAACACTCAAAATTACCAACGTCCAAATGAAGGGAAAAAAAAAGTTTGAGGAGTACAAATAAATACTACATAAAACAGAACAAAAAAAGTTTTTGGAGTCAAACACCCGATTCCGATATTCCAGTCAGTAATAAGCCAATGCTCCTGCAAACGTATCATTTCTTCTTTTGTTTTGCCTTGTCAAAAGCAATCTAAAATCCAAGTGCATTTTCCCCAAATCCTTCATTTTAATTCATGAATTCAAAGCACCGATACCAAGGCATAAAGTATCCCCGACGCCTGCCTGGTACAAAGCAGCTCGATTTGCAGAGCGCGATGGGCAAGTGCGGACGCCCCCTAGCGGCGCGGCCCCGCGTGCCCGAGTCCTCTGCACCGGCCTTGCGGACCCACTGCCAAGACCCCCAGCGCGATCCGCACCATTTCGCCGTCCGCGCCCCTTTCTCTTCCCGCCCTCCCGCTTCAAGTCGGCTCTGGTAGCCGCCGGCGACGGCGCCATGACTGGGCGGCCGCGCTGTAGACGCCGCGTCCGCAGAGAACCGACCCCAACAGCGCCGAGCTGGGAGAGAAAGGTGTGAACCCGGAAGTACATCGACCGCCTGCATCTTAGTGGCAACACCGGGGCAATAAATCAGGGCCGGCGAAGGAAGGACGCGGCGCTCTGGATCCCGAAAGGCAACTTCTTCCTGCGGCAAGACCTGTCACTTCCCCACCTTAACCCGTCCTTCCCCTCCCTGGCGCTCGCGCCTCTTTTCTTCCTGTTCCTCGGCACCTAGCTCCCCTCGACGTTGCTCACGTGCCAGATCTGGGGCCGCGAGAGGCATCCGCACCCGCGCGCGCACACCCAGCAGCACTCTTACGGCCGCGGGATCGGGCTGCTTACCTCCGGGGCCTCATGGTCGCGTTGCTAGCCTGGGTGTGAGCAGGGGTGAGGGTTTGAGTATGAGTGTGGCGTTCAGTCCGGGAGGACGGGGCGGAGGAAGGGGCCTGTAATCTTGTCACTTCCTGAGGGAGCGCGGCGGCGGGGGACCCAGGATGCGCGCGACGGGGCCGGGAGGGTCAACACATTGTGAGCCCGCGAGGGGGGCGCGGCGCAGATGAGCGAGGGGGGCGCTCGGCAGACGGAGGTGGAATCCGCTGTCGCCGCCGCTCCGCCACCGCTATCCGGCGGGTGGCGGGGCGCGGGAAGGAGAGGGCTGGGCGGCGGGGGTGGGGGGGTCGCGGGGCGCGGCGGCTGCACCAGGAGGTTCGGCTAGAGCGCTGCGTCAGGCGGTGCCGCGCGCACACCTGCCGGCCTCCGCTCCCGGCCGCGCCATTGGCTGTTTGCGCCGAGCGCGAGAGAGTGAACTTTCCATTCATTCTTGGGCCGTGCGGGCGCTCTCGGCCACAGCGGAGTTTTCTAGGCGGGCGCACGGACTCTCGGGGACGCGAGCCACTTCAACTCTGCCTGAAGGCGCGCCCCCGCGAGGCAGCAGCAGAGCGCGGGGGCTTGTTAACTGCGATGCAGGTCATTGCTGGGCCCCTTGGGGTCCCTGCGGCGCGCCCGGAAGGAGGTGGGATGTTACTTCTCCTGGCTCCTCAACCTGACACTTGGGCGGAGAGAAACTGTAAGAAATTCCCAAAATTGTATGCGCAGCCTGGGTCTTTTCTTCGCTGCAAGCGCTACAGAAGTACTACGAGATAGTTAATTCTCTAACAGGCACAATTAGTAATGTATCTCTGAATCCTGAGAGCATTATTGTCAGTGTGAGCGTTTGGCAAATCTAATCAGCTATAATCTACACTATATTTTCTTAAACGATGAAATACTCCACTTCAAATTGAGGACTCACACAAAGTGCAAAAAGACCTGTGGCCAAAAATACTGTGTTTTGAATATACCTAACCATGGTATTTTGCTATATTTTCTCTCCTTCCATTTTCTTCCTGATATTTTTCTTGCATGCCTTCTTTCTTTCTTTCTTTCTTGTCACCCTGTTTCTTTTTATGCTCTCAGAGCCAAAGTCTTGATCAACTGTTGACTGTGACCAGCTACAAAAGTCGAATACAGCCCTGCGGTCAGATACGCTATTATGTGGAACTGATCTAAGGGATTCAGTATTTCAGCAAATTAAATACTGTGTTGGAAATAAAAATTGTGTTTTAAAATAAAGACGGTACAAAAACATTAAAAGTGGAAAGCTTTGAAATCTACTTATTAACATCAGTTAGTTGGGTGACCTTTCTATAATCATAGGGAAATCTTGACATTGTTGCTATGTAATGGCGACCATATGTCCCTTTTCAGTTTCTGGATTAGAATTAGGAAACCAGTTCATACATCAGGGATAACTGGGGTGGAGAAAAAATACCCCTTATCAAACAAACAAAAAACAATCTTGATGCCATCCAGCTGATTCCAACTCACAGTGACCCTAAGAGACTGAGTAGAACTGCCCCATAAAGGTTCTACGGCTGAAATCTGTGGAAGCAGAGTGCCACATCTTTCTCCCTAGGGTTCAAACCACCAACCTTTCTGTTGTTGCAGAGTGTTCCACCAGGGCTCCCTACCTGTGGTCAGGGATAAATGCAGACAAACTGATCAGAAGCAAATTCCATTGTGATCTATCCCCCTGGTAGGAATTTTCCAGATTGTCTATCTTGGATATATTTCCTAGATTCTCTACCTTTTCACTGAGCCTGTGTACATTGTGACTTACTTTAAAGATGGCTTTTCATTGGTAAGGAGCTCTGGTGGTGCAGTAGTTAAAGTATATGGCTGTTAACCAAAAGATGGGCAATTGGAACACACCAGCTGCTCCCCAAGAGAAAGATGAGGCAATCTGCTTCCCCAAAAGACCTATAGCCTTGGAAACCCTGTGGGGCAGTTTTCTCTATTGAAGCATTGCTATGAGTCTGAATCAACTCCATGGCAATTGCTTTGGTTTGATTTTTCATTGGCAAATACATAAAATAATTTCTTTCATTGAGCCTGTGTAGGATGTGACTTAAAGATGCCTTTTCGTTGGCAAACATATCAAATATTTCTTACATTACTCATTGAATAGTACTGGAAATTCTTTTACATAAAATTCTTAATTATAATCATTGTATCAATCAGTTGCAGTTGATTCATTATGCTACACACTTTGCATTATGATCTCAAACATTGTTGTTGTTATGTGCCTGTTGTTATGTGCCGTCGAGTCAGACCCGACTCATAGCAATCCCTCCTTGGGTTTCCCAGGCAGTATCACTACGGAAGTAGATTGCACCATCTTGCTTCTGAGGAGTGTCTGGTGGATTTGAACCACCAGCCTTCTGGTTAGCAGTCCGGTACCATAGGCACTATGCTACCAGAGCTCCTGATCTCAAACATAGTTTAGTGGAAAAGAATGCATACGTTGATTACTAGAAATAAAAAACAGATTAATTATATATCATCTGAAATATGCTTTGACTTAAAAGCATTATAATTTTTTATTTATGAATGGATGTACTTAAAGAATACACTTTGGTTTTGTTATGTGTGTATGTGTGTTTTAATAACTATTGTTTTAGGAACTTTGTAAGACTTTTTGTCTGATGTGTATTTATGTAATCCTGAGATTATTGTAATCAATATAAACATTAAAACATAAGGCAGAGTTGTTACCCTAAACAATCAAGACATCGCCATCCTTTTTTCTTTTGAACTACTTATAATCATGGTATTGTGCTGCTGTCACAAGAATGAAAAATGGGACATTATAATATGTAGTGTATTATTTCACATCAGGTACAGGAAGGGGAGATGATAAACCTTGATGGCCTAAGGATTTGCTAAGGAATGCTTTAACATGATTAAAAAGAATGAAAAGCCACAAAAGAAAGTTAAAGGCAAATGAATTTATCTTTTATGTATGGCTCTTGGATAATTCTTTCTGAAAATAATCTTTCTATCCAGAGCCATGGTGAATCTATACATACTCACCTAGTATGTGCCATATACTATTGTGTTGTTGTTGTGTTGTTATGTGCCGTCGAGTCAGACTCGACTCATAGCGACCCCTCCTTGGGTTTCTGAGGTGGTATCACTACAGAAGTAGATTGCAGACACTGAGATAGTAAGAATAAAATAGAGCCTATTTTTCTCAGAGAATAAATATCAGGCTTAATTTTTAAGACTAGGTCCCTGGGTGGCACAAGAGGTTTGCAACAGCTGACTTGAAGGTTGGTGTTTCCTGGAAGAAAGACCTGGCAGTCTCCTTTTGTTAAGATGATAGCCAGTAGAAGCCTAGAAAGCAGTTCTCCTCTGTAACACACAGAATCACCGTGAGTCGGAATTGACTCGATGGTAGTGGGTTGTTTTGTGTGTGTGTGTGTGTTGTTTTTTTCCTTCCTCTTTTTTAATGACTTGAATATATGAAAGCAAATGAAACATCAGGTCATTTTGCTTATGAATTACAAGTACTGAGTGTTGTAATACTGAAAAACTAGGCTCTATAAATTATTTCTCCTGCTCTAAAACAATTTTTAAAATAGTTTAAGAATAAAGTTAGAAAAGTTTCATTGTTAGAACTGGGTGCTTTTGCTACTATACTGAAAAATGACTATCTTCCTGCAGAGAACTTTACTAGGTTTTTCCCTTTATTCCAGTAAAAGAGATAACTTCAGTGACAAAATCTTGTTTGGATGCGGTAACCCTCTCACAAGGAGCCCTGTAACGTAGTAGTTAAGCCCTTGACTACTAACCCACTAGCAGGTCCCCAGGAGGAAGATGTGACAGTTTGCTTCCTTACAGAGTACAGCCTATGAAACCCTATGGGGGAGTTCTGCTCTATCCTATAGGTTGCTATGAGCCCAAATCAACTTGAAGGCAACAGGTTTGGTTTTTCGGTTTATCTGTATCACAAATATAATTTATCTGATTTTAAAAATTAAGTTTATAAAGCAAGCCCTATTACCTAAATCATAATCTAATGAGCTCTCTGTGTATGTTGTTGTTGTTGTTATGTGCCATTGAGTTGGACCTGACTCATAGCGACCGCTCCTTGGGTTTCTGAGGCAGTATCACTACGGAAGTAGATTGCTCCATCTTCCTTCTGAGGAGTGGCTGGTGGGTTTGAACCGCCAGCCTTCTGGTTAACAGTCAAGTGCCTTAGGCACTACACTACCAGAGAGCTCCTATAAAGTGAAAAATGAGCAAGAAGTTCAGCATTCATAAAAATTATGATAAGCTTGTGCCATTCAAACTGGCCTCAAAGCCTTTTGCTTGCTTGCTTGTTTTGTTTTGAACAATGCATTGTGTTAGTGATGTGGGTAAGTAGGCACTTATGTATTGCTGGTGGGAATGCAAAAGGGGCACAACTTTTAGAGAGGGAAATTTGGTGAAATCTATCAAAACTGTAAGTGTCCCCAATGACCTAGCAATCCATCTTCTGGAAAACAGTCCTACAGATACAACTTTCCATTTAGAAAATGATGTATGTACATGAATACAACATTTTTATAATAACAAAAGAATGGAAATAACCCCAGTGTCTTTCTGCATGAGGCTAGATAAATAAACCTAAACAATGATGCATTCATAAAATGGATTAAAATTTTTGTGCATTTATATGAAAAGAGCTCCATAATACATTGTATACATTGAATGATGCCAAACCCACGTATATTACCTTTTTTCAGTGCCATAGACATAGACTTGAATGGCAGGGCCAGTGTACAGTGCTATTCCTGCTCTGCTATTTCTTAAGGACGTAATGAAAATAAAGAGTACAGATTAACAGGAAATTTATTTCCACTTCTGAAAAACTAGTGTGAGAACTAAGACTGACTTATAGTACGTTAGTAATGCCACTTCCTATGCTATTGTGTCATTAATCATTTAGCCCCACAGAGACAGGTGTTTTGCTTGTTTTTATTCATTATTGTGTCCATAACACCTGAAACAGGAGCTCTGGTGGCATAGTGCCTAAGGCACTGGACTGCTAACCAGAATGCTGGCGGTTCAAACCCACCAGCCACTCGGAAGGAAGGTTGGGCAATCTACTTCTGTAGTGATACTGCCTCGGAAACCCAAGGAGGGGTCGCTATGAATCAGATCCGACTTGACAGCAGTACATTTGGTTTGTTTTAACACCTGAAACAATGCCTGACACATAATAAGTACACAATAAATAGAGGTAAAATTGATTGAATAAATGAATATCTGTGTTTCTCCCCAAGTTTTTGAGGCAGAAAAGGATTTTCATAGTTGAGAAAACTGACAGATGTGCTGGGTTAGAATTAGTATTCAAATTAGGATCACATGACACTTAATTTAGGCTTCCTTCTCTGTGCTGTAGGTCTCCTTCAGTCCAGTACATTTTTTGTTTTCAATTTTGAACTCAAAAGCAAAGGCACATTTCAACAGCCCTTTTTAATTTATACATGTAAAATTTATATGTTCTTCCTTCCTTTTACAGATCTCAAAATCCTCAGATTCTAATCTCAACTTTTTTTGAGATTAAGTACCTTTAATAGCTCTCCTTCTACTCCTATATTTAGATATAATTTTGCTGTTAAAATATTTTCATTTAAACTTTTCATTCAATTTCATAATTAAATCATTCTAACAGTATAATATCTTTTTTTACTTTTTAAATGATTTATATTAAGTTTATACTTCCAGGGCTACCTTTTTAGTTTTAACTATCCTTATTCCCATTTCTACTGTCCTCTAAAAACATTCCATCTCAACATCAGACATTGATAAAGTAATTGGGAAATGGATAAATTATGATATATATAGAGTTAAACATTCTGCTGCCATAAAGCCTAATTCAATAAAAATGTTTAAAATAGTAATACCACTTATAATAACATCTAATATTTACCAAATACTTGTTAAGCTTGAAGCCTGATAGACTTGCTTTACATGTATTATTTAATTATGGCAACAAATCTTTTAGTATAGTTGCTAGTCTGTTTTACAGATGAGGCTTTTCCAAAATTGTACAGCTTCTAAGAGGCAGAAAAGAAGCCAGGAATGACCATCTTAGGTTACACTTGATTTGTTGTTTCTACTCAATGCTGAAGTTCTTGTAACTTGACTTCCACACAGATAATACAAATTTAAGAGTGCAGCAAATGCTGGAATTTGGTCCCTAAATTTACATTCCTCCTCATCTTCTGTTTAAGATCCTGAGCAGAAAGATGATATGAATATAAGGTTCTTGACTGATCCAAGGATCCTTGATCTGTAAATGGTCTTCATGGGGTTTCTTATGCCAAATGTTTATGTGTCTTCAATTATACATTTTTGCTGTTGTCATATTCTCAAAGAGGTCTGCAACCCACAGAACATGAACAAGTGCTAACTTATAAGATGTGTGAGGGTAAAGGAACAACCCCTCTCTCAAAGCACCATTGCCAACATCAGTAATAAACTGCAGTTCTAAACAAATGAGAGAAATATAAGTGTGCTTAAGAAAGGCTCGACCTCCCTGTCCTCTCTACTTGAGATCTGCAGGTTGCTGCAGAAGTTAGGAATGGAGTGATAAGAGAAAGCAAGCTGTATAAAAAAATTTTCAAAAATTCAAATCTTACTTTTAAAGCTGTGTCACCACATCCTGTTAAGTTACCGCCTTTGATATGGGAGATTTTAGTACTTTTTTTAAATGAAGTTTATTGAAATATAATTTATGTACAGTGAAATACACAAAACTAAAGTGACATGGGTCAACACATTTTATTTTTAAGTGTTCCCTCCCCTCCCCTTCAACCCCTGGCAAACAACAAAGAAGGTTTCCCTCCATATATAAACCTTTCCTTGACCCTCCACAACAACGAACTAATACTATATTTGCTCTTCTGTGATTGACTTATTTCACTCAGCATATTGTCCTCCAAGTTCATCCATATTATGCGATGTTTTGTAGACTCTACATTATTTTTTAGTGCTGCACAGCATTACAGTATATGTATGTATGTACCATAGTTTGGTCATCCATTCTTCCGCTATAAATATTAGAGATAAGTTCCCTGCCAGATACATAATTATCGGCAAATATGAATTTGTTGCTGTCATTTTTTGTTATGTGCTTTTTCATGGTGTCAATTTCTTTGCTCCGTATAATTTTCTATGCAGAGCTTATTTTGTGTATAAATTGTGTTATCACTTCCTTTGTTGCTATTGTTTTAGTATTTGCTGAATATTTATACTGGTCCTCTTTTGATGTGAAGGTCTATCATTTTTCTTTGAGGTTACCCTGTGATTTATAGTTTCTTCCCAAGTTTAGAACAGTCTGTTATGTCTTGTTGTCTTGACTTCCCCACCATCTAGAAGTTCTGTAATGACAGCCACAGTTTTTTCCCTCTTTTTGCTTTGTAGTTGTCCTCATTTGTCTTTTAATGTCTCTGGTTCCCTGTTTACAATCTTGTAGGCTTATTTACTTTGGATACTACCATAGCTGGGTTGGTTTCTGGGTTATATCATCATGTGTGTTAATGGTCAGTTGTTGTTAACTATTGTTGTTTCTCTGTCCAAAGGGTACCCTTTAGCATCTCTTGTAAGGTTGTTCTGGTTTTAACAAATTCCCTTCATTTCTGCTTTTATGGAAATGTCCTAATTTCACCGTCATATTTGAGGGACAGTTTTGCTAGATACATAATTCTTGGTTGGAAATTTTTCTCTTTCAGGGTTTTATATATACTGTCCCATTGTCTTCTCGCCTGCATGGTATCTGCTGAGAAATGCAAGCTTAGTCTTATTGGTTGCCCCTTGTAGGTAACTTTTTGTTTTTCCCATGCTGCTCTCATGATTCTTTCTTTGTCTTTGGTTTTGGTAAGTTTGATGATGATGATATGACTTGATGATTTTTTTTGGGGGTCTATCCTGTTTGGGGTTTATTGGACTTCCTGAAAGGATATATTTTGATCGTTCATCGTACCAGGAAAATTCTCTTCCAGCAAATCTTTGACTATTTTCTCAGTGGTTTTATTTTTCTCTTCCTGTTCTGGAATTCCAATTTTACGTAGGTTATTCCTTTGGATGGTATCTCACGAGAACCTTAGGCTTTCTTCATTTTGTTTTGCTCTCTTTTCTGATTGATCCGTTTTCTAAGAAGTTTTCAGGTATTTGCCTTCAATCTCACTAATTCTGTCTTCCATTGTTTCAGTTCAGCTTCTTTGCCTATTCAATGTCTTATCTATTTCTGAAAATTTAGTATTAATCTTCTGGATTTCTGTGTGTAGATTTCATATCATTTCTACTTTTTCATTTATTTTGTCATTTTGTACTTGTATTGTGTTTTGAAATAGTTTTAGGGTTTTCTCTGTGTTTTCCTTAATCTGTCTCTCAATTCATTGAAGATACCTAAATATAATTGTTTCGAATTCCTTGTCAGGGAGTTCCAGTGCGGCATCTTCCTCAGGGATACATGTGTTTTGGGTCTTTATCCTGGTCCCTTGTTTGTCCTGCTTTATCTTGCTTCTTTGTGTGGACTGTGATGCTCTGTTGTCTCTGAGGCATTGTGATGTATTTGTGTTTATATTTAATCGGTGATTGTATGTTGGAGTGACTTGCCCACAATATTCATTTTCTTTGTTTTGTTTGTATATTATCTATGCAAGCAGGGTACTGTGCTGTGCTCCTCTATTTGCTAGTGGGAAGCACTTATATATTCACCACCTGTCTCCTTTCCTGTTGTCAGCCTCTCATATGTCCCTGCCAACTTTGGCAAACAGAGCCTATTCTTAGACCCCTGGAATCTGAATGAGAATGCTATTACTTTAAAATCCAAAATGGTTGCCACTTACAAAGATTCAAATTGGCTATGCCTTCAGTCACTTTAAATATCCAAAATGGCTGCGCCCTCCAGACAGTGGAAAGTCAACAGCTCAGGTTGTCTCCCTCCTTGCTGTTTCCCTTCCTAGTCATAGGCCACCAGTGCAGTCATCCCTGCAGCCCTTGGTGACCAGGGATGATCTTTAGGTCAATTCTCAGGTCCTAACACCACTCAGAAATATTCAGGCTATTGGTCCTGTTGGAGTAGCTAACAGTCCACAGCTTCAACCGTCTCTGTACTCACTATTTTCTTTCAGGTTTTTCCACTAGTTGGTGCCTAAGCCACTTCTGTATAGTTCCTTTCTTTCTTTCTTTTTTTGTGGTTAATTGTTTTAATGTCTTTATTTATGCTTGGGCCTTTTTTTTTTTTTTTTTTTTTGTGATTTTGGGGAAAATTTAAAAGTAAATACACTTTCCATACAACAGTTCACATACACTTTGTCTCATGACATTGAGCACAGTTTACCACAATGCAACATCTCCCCTCCTACTTCCTCCCAATAGTTACCTCTTTCCTGTGTCCATCCCATCATGCACTCCTGCCCCCTAAGCTGTCTCCCTGTATATAAGCAGCCCTTCTTTCTCCCATGCTTGTTCTCTCCAAGGAGTGAATCTACCTCAGGTAAATGTTCAACTCATATGCCTGTCTATTGTTTGGCTGGAAGCTACAGGCATGGGTTCAATTCCAGACCTTAAGGGCAGTTGAGGGCCATAGTGGTTCCACCAGGCTCTATCAGACCAGCAAACCTAGTCCCCCCTATTTTTTCCCAAATGATTTCAAGTTTTGTTCCACATTATTCTCCCTCTATATCCAGGATCTCCTACATAGATACTCTTCCAAGTGGTTGACCGTAGTAGCTGGGCACCATCTAGTTCTTCTGGTCTCATAGTTGTATAGGCTGCAGATCGGATGGTGTACCAGTTGCTAGGAGTAATTGTTTCCATGAAGTTTTTGTTTTCTTCATTCTTCTTTGCTCTGGACAAGGAGAGACCCATCTTTGCATCTAAATGGCAGCTTGCAAGCTTTTAAGATCCCAGTTGGTACTCGCCACAGTAGTAGGTGGAACAGTGTTTTGTGTAGTATGTTTTGCCAATGGAGTTTGATGTCCCCTGCGACTATGGTCCCAAGCCTACAGGTTCAACTACTCAGCCCCTCTTGGTAGCTGGCTGTGACCAAGCAGTGACTACAACCTTGCCCCTTGTCAGCTCAACTATACACCTGGGAATTCAGATTATACACATAAAGTTATAGGACCATTGTCTGCCAACCCTATACATGTTCTTGGGTACACTCCCCACTTCATAGACATACCTAATAGTTCAGCCTGTCCAGCCATCTATCTACCCATATACCCATGTTTACCTTCACTGACTGCCGTACCGTATGTGCAAAAGGGTTAATCTTTGTTGCCTGTACATCCCATGTACCTCTCTCTGTCTGTCTCTTCCTCAATGCCACTATACTGGTCACTCACATTTAGTTCATTGCCTTTCTCTGCACCCAAATCAATACTTATCTCTCTCTAACAGCGTTCCCTCCCCTCCCCTCCCACGCCTGGTAACCAGCAAAG
>NW_006921659.1:9955711-9956907 GCF_000298275.1 Orycteropus afer afer
CAGGAGGTGTCGGTGTACTTGTATGTTATGGGGACTGTTGCTGTCTCCCACTCAGTTAGACAAAAATTACAATTGAATAACCATCAATAAACTAAAAGCACATGTACAAAAAATACTCCAAGTAATCACACAGGAACAGTAACTGAAAAAAGAAAAAAGGGAGAAAAGAAAAAAAAAAAACAAGAAAACTTGCAATATCTGGGAATGGGTCTCTAAGAGAAACAAGGTAGAGAAGGAGAATAATGAAGAAAAAAATGAGGGAAAAAGAAATGGGGTTAACCACAAGAAAAAGTGAAAAAAAAAAAATTAAAAAAAAAATTAACTAGCAACAGGGAAAAGAAAAAAAAAAGATGTAAACTTGGACCTGGGAGGAGAAGAATAGTAAAAAGGACAAAAGTATTAATAATAGTAGTAGTTTTAAAACAGAGAAATACAAGCAAACTAAACACCAGCAAAAAGAAAGAGAAAAAGAAAAAAATAGGCCGAGGACAGGGCAGGGCACCCAGGCTCCATCTGAGCACACAGACTGGGATGGAGTTCCTTTGGGGCCAGACGGTAGGTGGGAGTGGGAGGTAGCCGCACCTCCATTCACCAAGTGGGTGTGTGGTATAAGAGTAATAAGAGGAATGTCACACCTTTTCAGTCATGCAGGTCCGGAGTGTCCTTGGGGTTACTGGCAAGCAGAACCTCTTCTTAAGCCCCTGTAATCTCGGAGAGCGCTGTCTCTTTAAATATCCAAAATGGTCAAGCCACTTGTAAACATTCAAAATGGCGGCACTCTCCAGACAGGCAAATGTCCAGAGCTCAGCCTGTCTTCCTCTTCACTGCTTCTTCCCCTTTTACTCCACATGCAGCAGAGCAATCCTCTGTGCAGTCTCTGGCTAGCAGAGCTGACTTTTAGGTTCATTCTTAGGTCCTACCACCACTCAGGAATCTCCAAGCTGTCTGTGCCGTCAGGATCACTCACGATCGCTGCCAGACTGCAGGTCCATATGTCTCCTTTTTTGGTATTTTCTTGCAAATTCTTTTGCTAGTTGGGGTTTAGTCCACTTCTATATCCTTCCCTTCAAGGCTCAGGGGTCCAGGATTATCTTCTGTGTCTGTGTTAATTGGTTCCTCTTTTCTTTGTGGAAGAGGGTCTGTGCAGTCTTTCTCCCTATTCCACCATCTTACCGGAAGTCCTGACATAAGATTTT
>NW_006921659.1:9957007-9968471 GCF_000298275.1 Orycteropus afer afer
CTATATCCTTCCCTTCAAGGCTCAGGGGTCCAGGATTATCTTCTGTGTCTGTGTTAATTGGTTTCCCTTTTCTTTGTTGAAGAGGGTCTGTGCAGACTTTCTGCCTACTCCACCATCTTGGAATCGATCCCTCTGTATAGTTCCTTTCAAAGCTCAGTGATCCAGGATTATCTTCTGTATCTCTGTCAATCGGTTTTTCTTTTTTTTTGTTGAAGAGTGTCTGTGTTGCTTGTCTAACTATTCCTCCATCTTACCGGAAGCCCTTTAGTACATTTCTTTAAAGACATTTTTTACGGATACTTCAAACTATTCTGAAGGACCTCTGGTGATACAATGGTTAAGGCATTTGGCTACTAAACAGAAGGTCAGTGGTTCAAACCCACCAGCTGCTCTGCAGAAGGAACACAAGGCAATCTACTTTCGTAAAAATTTATTTTGTTTGTTGTTACTTGCCGTCAAGTCGGTCCTGACTCATAGCAAGCTTTGGAAAAACTCTGTGAGTTCCTATGAGTCAGAATCAACTTGAATCACAGTGGGTTTGGTTTTTTGGGTTTCACACTCTTCTTTCTAATGGTTATTCTGGAAACAGACCCAAGAATCTGTTTGACTCCCCTTCATTTTAATGCATATATTCCCATGCTAAGCATAGGAGTTGAAATGAAGTAGGTAGTGTCTCAATATTTGAAAAGTATTATTGACTACAGCAAGTTTCTTAGATTTCTCAGGTTGTCATCTCAACAGCATATTTTTTTTTTCCTTTTTGTACCCTGACTTGGACTGGTCATGCAGTGCATTACCCAGTTCTTCCTTGCATTGAATTAGATATGTTGATCCTTTAGTACATTATGACCTCATTTTGTCAAAAAGCCTTAATGATTTTGAAAGGATTCAGAATGTCGTATAAAGATTCCTAATTCAGGAGGCAGAAGACTGAGGTTTAAGTCCAGACTTGGCTATTCAATGAGTTGGGTGACCATGAGCAAATCATTGGACCTCTTAAAATCTCAATTTTCATGTGTATGAAAGGGTAGATGTTTCACATTTAGTAATCACTGAATGGGAGCTCTGGTTGCATAGTGCCTAAGGCATTTGACTGCTAACTGGAAGGCTGGTGGTTCAAACCCACCAGCCACTCCTCAGAAGGAATGTTGGGCAATCTACTTCCATAGTAATACTGCCTTGGAAACCCAAGGAGGATATATGTTGATTTTTTACTTTAGTGGTAAGCAAATGCAATGCATATATAGTGGGCAGACAGATACTGCATCCAAAAATTATACACAGGTGTTTCACATTACCTATTGTTGGTTACAGTCAACACTGCTAGTGTTCCTTTAACCAATCATTCTAAAGATTTTAAGGTCTTAGTGTAATGTATAGCATAACATAATGAGATTTCTTTTTTCACAAACATGCTTGAATTTATACATCAAAATGAATATGGTCAATTTGTTAATGTTTTTTATTATGGTAGAAAAATATATAACAAAACTATTTGTCAGTTCAACAATTTTTGCATGTATGATTCAGTGACTTTGATTCTGTTCATCATGTTATGCAGCCATCACTGTGACCCTTTTCTAAATTATTTCACTATCATTAATAGAGACTCAGTGCTTCCTAAGCATTGACTTTTCTTTTACCCTGGTAACCACTAATAAATTTTGGCCTCTATATTTTTGCCAAAAAAAAACCCAACTTGCTACCTTCAACTTGGCTCTGACTCATAGTGACCCCTCCTTGAGTTTCTGAGGCTGTATCTCTATGAAAGTAGATTGCCCAGTTTTCCTTCTGAGAAGTGTCTGGTGGGTTTGAACCTCCAGTCTTCTGGTTAGCAGTCAAATGCCTTAGGCACTATGCCACCAGAGCTCCCAGTTTCATATAAGTGGGATCATAATGTTTTTGAGGTTTATCCACCTTGTACCATATATCAGGACATCGTTTGTCTTTAAGACTATAAATTGTAATAGTCCATTGTTTGTCTATACCACTTTTTGTTTGTCCATTCATCCACTGATGGACATCTTGTTGGTTTCCATCTTTTGGCAATTGTAACTAGTGCTGCAGTGAACACTGGCGTGCTATTTCTTAATTTATTTTATCATCTTTAACATTCCTCTTTGGGAATATCCTTCAGAGATGCCTTCCATCCTCAAGAAACCCATCATACTGCTTTGTATTCACAGGGCATTTTTTCTTACCTAAAGTTTTCTTTCTCTCTCCCTTTTGGGCTCACTTTTTTTCAAGTCCATGCTCTCCCTCATCTACTGTCCTCTGTACTCTGGAGTCATTGCCTAAGAATACTCAAAGTGGGGCTGAATAACTGATTGGTTAGGGGCATATGTGTATTATGTGTATGTCTTGGGATAAGGGAAGGACTATGGGGCTTGGAGAAGCATAAAAGGCAAGGCTAGGACAGAACTAGGAGCCCGGGGTAGATTTATGTAGAGCACATGAAGTGAACCACCTGGTATCAGTTCATTTGTGTCTTCTGAACTCCTCTAAGTGTTGTAGATGACATGAGTAAAATTTACTGAGTGCTATAAATGTGAAATACCAGATCTCAAGTCCCTACAAGTCAAGAATAGTCTCTATAATGAGCACTATGTGAACCCCAGATGTCATGGTCAATTTAAGGTCAACAAATTAGTATGCTCTCTTCTGCTGAGCAGTCTTAGGAATAGATTTAAAAATACTTCTAACTGCGATATAAACTTGCTTTGTTGTTGTCAATGTTTTTTCTCTACAAGTTGCATTATGGTTCAGAGCACAGCCTTAGTTATACATACATAGATATGAATCTTAGCTCCTCTACTTTCTAGCAGTGTAAAATTTTCAAAACATAGTTCATTAATAAAAATAGAAATAATTGGATTTTGGTGAAGATTAAATGAGGTAATAACCTGTAAAGCACTTGACAGAATGGCTATTACATTGTAAGTCTTTAGTAAATATTAAGTAAAGAGCCCAGGTGGTACAGGCTTGTGACAGGCTGCTAACTGAAAGGCTAGCAGTTCAAATTCACTCGGCAGCTTTGTGGAAGAAAAGGCTTTGGTGATCTACTTCCATAAAGATCACAGACCAGAAAACCACATGGAGTGGTTGTACTTTTCACACATGAGGTTTCCTTGCATCAGGGCTCAACTCCGTGGCAGCCAACACCAATATATAAAGTATAGTATAACTATGTAATATGGTGTTCTGGTTACCTAGTGCCACTCTGACAAGAATATACCACAAATGGGATGGCCTTAACAAACAGGGGTTTATTCTCTTACAGTTTGGAGGCTTTACGTCCAAGTTCAGAGTGCCAGGATCTAGGGGCTGGGTGAAAGCCCCTCAGCCTTGGGCTTCAGCTCTGCCTCCTGCTCCCAGCCCACTGGAGCTAGAGGCTTTTCTTCCCTCAGGCAGCTGCTGGCTGCTGAGGCTGAGAAGCCCAAGGATGACAAGTAAAAAGGCACAGTCTCAATGTTACCAAACCACATGGCAGACCATTAATTCAAGTTCATTGTAAGTCCCAAGGTCAGCAGAGTATGGCAGGCTACTGAACAATGACACAGATACATGCAGGGTCCAAGCATGCCATATGCTAGAGACCATTTCCCAAGGCTTCTGCTTATATACCAGAAGCAAACCACATATCCAAAAGGCAGCTACTCAGCTGCTTGTGGTAGATCCCACCATGGAATTGATTGCCAGTGTCATCATGGGGAATAATTAGCACCAGTTGCCCAGCCACTCAACCAGGCCCAGTCAAGATGACACACAAACATAACCACCACATATAGTATTTTAGATGCACATAGAAAACCTGGAAATACATGTTTTAAGACAGATTGAGCAGGTGGTTATTTCTGTTCCCTTTAAAAAATGGATAAAAATTATAACCCCAAGGGGTAAAAATTTTAACCCTACAAAGAAAAAGGGACCAATAAAGAAGCAACAAGAGATAGAAGATGGGAGCAGATGAGAAAGATACCTGCTGGGTTGATTTGAGGAAGGTGATATGATGCTTCTTGCAAAGGGTTATAAAGAGGGACAAAGTCACCCAAATAATCAGGACATTGAGTCATCAGTATCATGAAAAGTGGATAGCCAAACTGTCACAGAAAAGAGGACTCAAAAAGTGTTCAGATATTTAAGGACTCAAAAAATATTATTATTAACCAGTGTTTATGCAATGCTACTGGAAGATGTGATTCATCAAAATGAAGTCATAGGATGCAGGAAATCAGAGATCTAACATGGAGAAGCAACAAAAGGAAGCCCTAGACTAATTACAGCGAGAGGGTAAGGCCCAAGATGAGACTGGGCAGCAGTTACAAGGTCAACCATCCTAGACTGGAAGAGGAAAAAAAAAAAAAAAAACTAATTGCCATCAAGTCGGATCCGACTCATAGTGACCCCTCCTTGGGCTTCCGAGGTGGTATCACTACAGGAGTAGATTGCCCAACCTTCCTTCCAAGGAGTGGCTGGTGTGTTTGAACTGCCAGCCTTCTGGTTAGCAGTCAAATGCCTTAGGCACTATGCCGCCAGAGCTCCCTGGAAAAGGAAAAGGGCCTGGTAATTTCTGGACAAATGTGGACTTGACACATTGTGTAATGGGTTTTATTGTTTTGGGAAAAAAACTACTGTGATGTATTTGACAAGTTTATTAGAGCTGCATTGTCTGATACAGTACCCACTACCCACATTTGGCTATTTAGAATTAAAATAAAATCAGTCCCTCGGTCGCACTAGCCACATTTCAAGTACTTGATAGCCACATGTTCCTGGGCAACCATATTAGAAAATGCAGATACAGAACATTTTCATGATTGTAGGAATTTCTATTGGACAACATATCTTTAACATAAACTGCATAAAGTAAAGAAATACTAAATCCATTAAAGACATTTCTAATGTGAATTCACATAATGTCCTCCCCTTGGAGAATTGTGCTTTACTGCCTGCCATCTTACAAGTGCGTGTAAAATACAACTGATTTTGCCCAGTGGATTGTGGGTAGAAATCACAGGTGTCACTTTGAGGCCAAAATATTTAATTTCTTCAATCGGATACTAACGCCTCCATCAGCTTGTGTCCTGAAATGAGAAGGATATGAAGCAGACTTTCGCATGAGCAATGAGCATTTGGTGTGAGCAAGAAATAAATCTTTATCTTTTGAGATTTTAAAAAATTGTCTAGATCAGTTTTCTGAGTTATCCCTCTAGAGCTGCTGTAACAGAAATACCACAAATGGCTTTAATGAACAGAGATTTATTTTCTCATAGTTTAGGAGGCTGCTGTTATTGTTGTTAGGTGCTGTCTAGTCGGCTCTGACTCATATCAACCCTGTGTACAACAGAGTGAAACACTGCCCAGTCCTGTGCCATCCTCACAATTCTTGCTAGAGCCCATCATTGCAGCCACTGGGTCAATCCCTCTCATTGAGGGTCTTCCCCTTTTTGCACAGACCCTCAACCAAGTATGATGTCCTCCAGGGACTGTCCCTTCTGACGTGACCAAAGTAGGTGAGACAGAGTCTAGCCATTCTCACTTCTAAGGATCATTCCAGATGAACTCCTTCCAGGACACATTTGTTCGTTCTTCTGGCAGTCCATGGCATTTTCAGTATTCTTCGCCAAACCAGAATTCAAAAACATCACCTCTTTTTTGGACTTCCTTAGTCTTTGTCCAGCTTTCACATGCATATGAGACAATTGAAAATACAATGGTTTGGATTAGGTGCACCTTATTCTTCCAAGTGACACCTTTGCTCTTTAACAAACCAAAAGGTTCTTTTGCAGCAGATTTGCCCAGTGCAATACAATATCTGATTTCTTGACTGCTGCTTCCATGGGTGTTGATTGTGGACCCCAGTAAAATGAAATCTTTGACAACTTCAATCTTTTTTTCCATTTATTATGATGTTGTTTATTGGTCCAGTTGTGAGGATTTTTGTTTTCTTCTGGTTGAGGTGTAATCCATATTAAAGGCTGTAGTCTTTCATGTTCACCAGTAAGTACTCAGGTCATCTTCACTTTAAGCAGGCAAGGTTGTATCATCTGCATATCGCAAGTTGTGAATGAGCCCTCCAATCCTGATGCCAAGTTCTTCTTCATATAGTCCAGCTTCTCAGATTATGTGCTTAGCCTACAGATCGAGTAAGTATGATTTGAGAGGCTAGAAGTCTGATTTCAAAAGAGATTGATTTAAAACACACCATATACTAATATTGCATCATTAACAAAACAAAGAAACCCATTCTGAAATGGGATTATAGCCATAGGCATAGTGGTTAGGATTTATAGCACATACTTTGAGAGAACACAGTTTAATCCACAACACTAGTCTAGGCTACAAGAATCACTCATTCAAGACAGAGTTATGTGAGAAGTAGTAAATGTTTGAAGTTTTATGCCACTGAGTTTTTTGACGTTTTTTTTACACTGCAAAAGTTAATTGATGTGGATTCTACTCCTCAGATAGACCCTGTGGCAGCTTCTATCATATGAATCTCCACATTATGGGAACCCATGACTCACATCTTCCAGAGAAGTTCATTAAGGCTTTTTTCTATGATCTCTTTGTTACCCTTCCATTTCTTTCCAGACCTACCTTCTCTCTGATGAGACCTAATTTCACAAACCAGCTATTTGTTCACATGTGATTATTGCCTATTGTCTTTTATGTGCCTTCTCTGACCTTCTTTCTTCTCTTTATTTTTCATCCTGCATTCTTAGAGGACAATTTCCAGGGTAGGCAAAAGAAGAGGATTTGTTCTGAGTCACTCTTAGGGGTAAAGGAGCACATACATGGAGAACACTTGGCTAATCTTCAAATCATGCCCCATCTTCTTGACCAAGAATTAGGGCTGACTCACTGGCCACTGACTGAAAAGGTTAAAGAGTGAAACACAAAATAAATTCAGGAACTTCTTTCCACAATTTTCCTTTCAATGTTACTCAGAATTTCCTCTAAATATAAATTATAAGAGGATGCTGTTGTTATTAGGTACCGTTGAGTCAGATTTGACTCATACAAATTCTGTGTACAACAAAATGAAACACTGCCCTGGTCCTGTGCCATCCTCATAGTCATTGCAGTACTTGAGCCCATTGTTGCACTTACTGTGTCAATGCATCTCATTGAGAGTCTTCCCCTTTTTTAGCTGACCGTCTACCAATCATGATACCCTTCTTCAGGGACTGATCCTTCCTGGTAACATAACCAAAGTACAAGAGACGAAGTCTGGCCATTCTCACCTCTTAGGAGCATTCTGACTGTAATTTTTTCAAGGCAGATTTTATTTGTTCTTCTGACAGTTGATAGTACATATTCAATATTCTTGACACCACAGTTCAAAGGCATTGAGTTTTCTGCAGTCTTCTTTATTCATTGTCCAGCTTTCACATGCATATGAAGTTTTTGGAAAGACAGTGGTTTGGGTGCCATGCACCTTTGTCTGCAAAGTAACATCTCTGCTCATCAGCCCTTTAAAAATGTCTTTTGCAATAGATTTGCATGTACAATATGTCCTTTGATTTTTTGATTGCCGCTTCCATAGGCATTGATTGTGGATCCAAGTAAAAGGAAATCCCTGGCAATTTCAATCTCTTTTCTATTTATCATGACACTTTTATTGGTACAGTTGTAAGGATTTTTGTTTTCTTTATGGTGAGATATAATCCATACTGAAGACTGCAGTCTTTGATCTTTGTCAGTGAGTGCTTCAAGTCATTCTCACTTTCAGCAAGTGAAGTTGTGTCATCTGGATATCCAAGGTTGTTTATTAGTGTTTCTCTAATCCTGATGCTGCATTTTTCTTCATAAAGGCCAGCTATATTACTTGCTCAGCATATAGATTGAATAAGTATGGTGAAAGGATACATCCCTGACACACTCCCCTCTTGATTTTAAACCACGCAGTATCCCCTTGTTCTGTTCTAACAACAGTCTCTTTTTCTCTGTGCAGGTTTCTCATGAGCACAGTTAAGTGTTCTGAAATTCCCATTCTTCACAATATGATCCATAATTTATTATGATCCACATATTCAAATGCTTTTGCATAATCAATAAAACACAGGTGAGCATCTTTCTGGTATTCTTTGCTTTCAACCAAAATCCATCTGATATCAGCAGTGATATCCCTCATTCTATGCCCTCTTCCGAATCCAGTTTGAATTTCTGGCAGTTACTTCTCGTGGTACTGCTACAACTGTTAATGTTGTTGTACTGTTAATACATCATGTTAATAAAGGACAAAAACCAAATCTCAATTGATGTAGGAATAAACACATGACAAATCAACATCCCTTTTATCATTAAGAACACTCAATAAACTAAGAATAGGAGGGAACTTCTTCTACCTAAGGAGTCCTGGTGGTATGGTGGTTACAGCATTTGGCTGCTAACCAAAAGGTTGATGGTTCAAACCCACCAGCTACTCCATGGAAGAAAGATGAGACAGTCTATTTTTACAGCCTTGGAAACCCATTGGTAGTCAGAATCTACTTGATGGCAGTGAATTTGGTTTGGTTTGTAGTAAAGAAGTGAAGGTGGCTCAGGCAGTCCCCAAATTTGAAACTGGTGCCTGTAGTCTTGAGCAGAGTTAGGAGTCTGGGGGGGTGGTTCCCTTAACCTTCAGTTTGGCTAACACCATGTAGTTAGACATTAAAAGAAACATTGGAACAAAATAGAAAATATTGAGAGCTCATTTTCAAGTTTTAGACAGTAAATTCTTCCCCAGCAAAAATTCATACAGAATTCAAGGTTTTTCCCGAGAATAAGATCTATTGATGAAGAAAGGCAAATGATTGATTGCATTGTAACCATACTTTGAAATGTCATGGGAAGGGACAGATGCCTCAAAACATTTCCAAATTCACACACAGCTTTTCTTGTTATTTAACATAAATTTAATTATTGATTTTTAAAAAAATTCTTATAGAGTTGATCAGTGACGATTTTGCATCTGATAATCTGCCCAGTCACCACTTATCTGTCGGTTTGTTGTACTCTGGTGGCTTGCATGTTGCTGTGATGCTGAAAGCTTTGCCACCAGTATTTCAAATACTTGAGGCTGTCAGCCATCGTGGACAAGTTTCAGTGGACTTTCCAAACAAAGACAAACTAGGAAGAAGGACCTGCCTATCTGTGTCTAGACACATTGGCCTGAGAAAACTTATAAATCGTGAAATATTGATACAGTGTTGAAAGATGAGACCCTCAGGTTGGAAGGCACTCAAAATACAGTTGGGGAAGAGCTGCCTCTTCAAAGTAGAGTCGACCTTAATGACTTAGAGGAACTTTTGGGAGTAAAACTTGGTCAATCTGGATGCTGAGCAAATAATACAAGAAGCCTGACTATATGAAGAACTTGGCATCAGGATTGGAGGAACACTCATTAACAACTTGCAATGTTCAGATGACATAACCTTGCTTACTGAAAGCAAAGAATGCTTGAAGCACTTACTGATGAAAGTCAAAGACCTTCATTATGGATTACACTTCAGTATGGATTATACTTCAACATAAAACAGATGTCCTCACAACTGTATCAATAATACAACCATTATAAATGGAGAGAAGATTGAAATTGTCAGGAATTTCATTTTAGTTGGATCCAAAATCAACACCCACGGAAACAGAGGTCAAGAAATCGAACAATATATTGCATTGGGGAAGTCTGTTCCAAAAAGACCCCTTTAAAGTGTTAAAAAGCAGAGATGTCACATTGAGGACTAAGATGTACATGACCTCAGCCATGGTATTTTAATTCTTCTCATATGCCTGCATGCGGTGAATTGCTTGATATGGCCCTTCTAGCCATTGTCCTCCATTCTGTGATGTTTTGTAAATCCCATTATCCATGCCTCTTTGGGGTGATGTGGTACTTAAGGTTAGGTATCAACTTGGCTGGGCAACTGGTAGTAGTCGTTCCCTATAATGACTGGCAATTGGCTCTGTGATGGAATTTGCCTTGAGCTGCTGATTGTTAAAGCCATCCATTTAGATTATTTCTGTTGGAGCAACACAGGTGGAATGTATCTTGATTCCTGCTTTGCTGGAAGGAATAATTCAAATCACCACCCTTAGCTTCCTTGAGGGTATACCTATGAATCTCCTGGAAAGGTTTGCCCTCCTCTTGCTCTGGTCCTGTGTATTGGCTCATCCTCATCTCACCCCTGGATTTGGGACAGCAGCCATCAGCTGATCTGCTGATCGAGGTGCATCAAACCCTAAGAATTGGGAGGATCCTCCAGACCCACTCATGGACCTGGGACTTGGAGCCTGCCAGCCTCCACCACTACTACGTGAGATGAACCCTTGCGTGTCTGTGAGTTCTGTGAGGCGTTACAGTGAAATACAGAACCCTAAGATGGGGGAAATTACTGGGAGGAGGAGGAGGAGGAGGAGTTAATGTCTGAAATAATGGAGTGGCACGGTAATTTGGACATTTGCGACATCTTTAACCTCCACCTCATGGGGACCGGCTTTGTGCTGATCTTTCTGAGAGAAATTGTTCAAGCAATACAAAAGCTGGACAATGAATAAGGGAGGTGAAAGTAGAATTGATGCAGCAAATTATGGTGCTGGCAAAGAATATTGAATATATCATGAAAAACAAACAAATCTGTCTTGGAAAAAGTACAGCCAGAATGCTCCTTAGAAGTGAGGATGATGAGACTTCATCTTTTGTACTTTAGTCATGTTATCAGGCAGGACCAGCCCCTGGATAAGGACATCAAGCTTGGTAAAGTCGGTCAGTGAAAAAGAGGAAGACCTTCAATGAGATGGATCAACACAGTGGCTGCAGCAATGGGGTCAAACATAGCAATGATTATGAGTATGGCACAGGGCCAGGCAGTGTTTTATTCTGTCATATGTAGGGTTGCTATTAGTTGGAATCAATTCAATGTCATCTAACAACAACAATCTTCCCAGGTTCTTTTCCTTCACTGCTATGCATTTACCCCGACAGATGAAGCCATAGCAAGATAGTGCTATAGTACAAATGGTATTTAAGATAGCTAGGTATAGATTAGCTCAAATTGTGGGGCAGGTTTAAAATATTGTAATTGACATCTTGGTTTTTATTTTTTAGAACACAGTATAATGGATGTTAACTTGGGGCAGGTAGCAGACCACTCTTAAGCAGTCAGCAAAGCTATCTAGAAGGAAATCTCACTGAACACAAGAACTGTGTTTATTGTGCCCTGATTGAGTGGGGAGATATTTTATTGTAATTTAATACTTTCCTTTTTTTGTGTAGTAGAAAATAACTTCTAAAATTGAAGAGAAGCTGCAAAAACGACAAGGAAGGCAGGATTACCAGCAGTAACCCAAGGCCTATTACTTCAAGGCCAGACATGCTGCCTCCCTCCAGCCCTTTCACCAACCATTCCTCCCAAAGCACCCACCACCTCTCTCCTGGGTTCGATAATTCACTGCAGTGGCCACACAGAACTCACAGATTATG
>NW_006921659.1:9968928-9975188 GCF_000298275.1 Orycteropus afer afer
GGTAGAAAAGCCACACAAAGTAATTTACTACACTGCAGAAGCCAACAATGTTCATTGCAGCATTATTCACAGTCATGCAAAGATGGAAGTAACTGAAGTGTCCATCAATGGATGAATGAGTAAACAAATTGTGATACATACATAGAATGGAATACTATGCAACAATAAAGAATAATGATGAATCTGCACCACATCCTACAACATAGATGAATTTGGAGGGCATTATGCTGAGTGAAATTAGTTAATCACCAAAGCACAAATATTGTATCATACCACTATTATAAAAAGTTAAAAATTTGTTTCCACACAGAAAGAAACATTCTTTGATGGTTACCAGGTATGAGAGAGAGAAGGAAAGAGAAGCACTAACTCAGTAGTAGACACGTGTAAATTCTGGTGAAAAAAAAGGTAATACACCATATGGAGGAAGTCAGCACAATGTGACTAAGAGAAAGGAAGACACTGAGAGGTATACCCAAGAATAAAGGACAACTGTGATAAATGCCATAACATCTACATTCTTGCAACAACTGTTATACCAAACAATAATTTGTGAGTGGATATATAAGTAGATACCAAAAAACCAAACTTCCTGCTATTGAGTCAGTTCTGACTCATAGTGACCCCCATTGGGTTCCAAGGCTGTAAATCTTTATGGAAGCAGACTGCTTCATCTTTCTTTCATGGAGTGGCTGGTAGGTTTGAACCATCAACCTTTAGGTTAGCAGCCAAATGCCTTAACCACTATACTACTGGAGCTCCTTACATAAGTAAATATGTATGCTAAATATGTGTGGGAGGTCATATAGGGCTATACTTGCAAGCATATATATGACTGGATTTGTGAACATATGTATTTGTATGTTCTACGTGCATATTCTCATATATAATAGAGCACATAGGGAGCACAGAGATGGAAACTTAATAGACGTAACTGAACATCTTGTAGGACTGAGCTACTGGGCTTGAAGTCTAGGACTATTGTCTTGGGGGACATCTAGATGAATTGACATGACATAGTACATAAGACATTGTTCTACAAACTAGTTTGGTGAGTAGCATCTGGGGTCTTAAAAGGTTGTAAGCAGCCATCTAAGAGACAACTGCTCTTTTCCCTCCCAGAGCAAAGGAGAGTGAAGAAAGCCAAAGATTCAATGAAGCAATTAGTTCACAGCATTAGTGGCCCACATGAACCACACTCTAATCTAGCCTGAGGACAAACAACTAGATGGTGCCCAGCTTCCACTACCAACCATTCTGACTGGAAACACAATAGAAGGTTTTGGTTAGAATGGAATAAAATGTAGAACAAAACTCAAAATCATGAAAAAGACCAGACTTCCTTGTGTAATGGAGACTAGAGGAACCTCTGAGACTATTGTCCTTAGTCACCCCCTTCTAATGTGAAACTCCTGGAGGCCATCTCTCAATTGAATGATAGACTAGCCTATAAAATAAACTTAGACTGTTGAGGAATGTGCTCCGTAGAACAACAGTCAACTACAGGAGACCAAAATATCAACATTTACCCAAAAACAAAGATAAGAATGCAGGAAGGAGCAGGGAAACCCGAAGAGTGGAAACAGGGAATCATGGGTGGAAATGGAGAGAACACATTGTGGGGATTGCAACCAATGTCCCAAAATAGTATGTGTATGAATCATTGAATGGAAAATTACTTTGCTGTTTAAACTTTAACATAAAGCACAATAAAATACTCAAAAAATAGAAGAGAGGGGGAATATAGGTAGACAGTTTACATGTGTTGAACCTTTACTGCTTGCCAGACTTTGTTCTAAGCATTTATGCACATGTCCCATACCTCATAAGAATTCTATGAAGTGAGAATAATCACTTTAATTTACAGAGGAGAAATTATAGTTAATCCACATCAGTATCTCCTAGAGAACCTAATAGAAATCTAAATTCCTTATCCTCCACTGAGATTCCTATTAATCATAATTTCTGAGCCAATCTCAGGAAGATAAATGCACTAACTTATACCAAAGGTATAACATATTACATAAAATTTTCCCTGTTCATGACAGTTTCTTAGTGACCAGGATCTGTATATATATTTCCTTGTTACAAAGGGTCAATTATTAATATCTGCAAATAAAGGCAATATAATGCCAAGAAAAGAGATCCACAGTATAGGCTTTAATGTCCACCCAGTACCTTTCTCTATAGACTTAATAGGAATGGCACCGAAAATAACAGTCACATTTTTATCACTTTTAGTTGTTTAACAGATAGATCTTTTTGTTCTATTTTGCTTTTGCTATTTCATTCTCTCTTTTCTACTTTCTTCTTTTTCATGATTTTTCTTCCTTGTCTATGTTTTATCACTAGTTTCTGATGATTCTTTTAAGGCATTAACTAATATTCCCTCCTTTTCCCATTTCTGAGCCAATTGTGATGTATAGAAAGAAGCCAGACAGATGGAGATTAAAATTAGAAGGCGGGGGGGGGGGAAACTAGCTTGGAAATTAGAGATTAGATCAAAAACCACAGTAACCAAGTGTAGGCTTTGGGATGACCCACTTACCTGGAATTACCATTTTAAAAACAACAACAACAACTTATAAATCTCAGATAGTGGTAATAGAGACAAGAAACCTTCAACCATGTTTCTAGAACACAATTTTAAGTATATATGTGTGTGTGTGTATGTATGAGGAGCTCTGGTGGCATAGTGCCAAAGGCATTTGACTGCTAACCAGAAGGCTACTGATTCAAATCCACCAGCCACTGTTCGGAAGGAAGACTGGGCATCTACTTCCAAAGAGATACCACCTCAGAAACCCAAGGAGGGGTCGTTATGAGTCGAATCGACTCGATGGCAGTGAATTGGTTCCAACTCATAGTGACGTCCATTGGGTTTCCAAGCCAGGAAATCTGTACGGAAATAGATTGCCTGATCTTCCTCCTGTGAAGCAGCTGGTGGGTTTGAACTACCAACCTTCTGGTTAGTACTCAAATGCCTTAGGCACTGCACCATCAAAGCTCCTTTGTTGTTGTTATGTGCCATTGAGTCATCTCCTACTCATAATGACCCTATGTACAAAAATGAAATACTGCCCAGTCCTGTGCCAGCCTCATGATCCCTACTATACCTGAGCCAATCTCTGCAGCCACCATGTCAGTCCATCTTGTTGAGGGCCTTCCCCTCTTTCATTGACCCTCCACTTTACCAAGCATGACACCCTTCTCCAGAGAATGGTCTCTTCTGACAACATAACCAAAGTAGGTGAGACGAAGTCTGGCCATTCTCGCTTCCAAGGAGTATTCAGGCTGCCCTTCTTCCAGAACTGATTTGTTAGTTCTTGTTTTGGTTACCTAGTACTGCTCTGACAGGAATATACCACAAATGAGATGCTTGAACAAACAGGAGTTTATTCTCTTATAGTTTGGAGGCTTTAAGTCCAAGTTCAAAGTGCCAGGCTCTAGGAGCTGGGTGAAAGCCCCTCAACCTTGGGCTTCAGCTCTGCCTCCTGCTCCCGGCCCACTGGAGGTAGAGGGCTTTTCTTCACTTAGACAGCTGCTGGCTGCCGACGCTGATGAACCCAAGATTAACGGTGTTAACCAAAGTCCCCATGTTAACCAAACCACACAGCAGGCCATTAATTCAAGTCCATTGAAATTGCCAAAGTCGACAGAGCATGGCAGGCTGCTTAGCAGTGATATAACTACATGCAGGGTTCAAGCATGCCATAAGCTAGAGACCATTCCCCAAGGCTTCTTATATAAAGAAAACTAGACCACATCCCTAAGACAGCTACTCAGCTGCTCAAAGTAGATTCCACCATGGAGTTGATTACCAGTCTCATCATGGGGAATACTACATCCAGCTGCCCAGCCACTCAACCAGGCCCAGCCAAGTTGACACACAAACTTAACTACCACAGTTCTTTTAGAAGTCCATGGTACTTTCAGCATTCTTCATCAACACCACAGTTCAAAAGCATCAACTCTTCTTCGGTCTTCCCTGTTCATTGTCCAGCTCTCACATGGATAGGAGGCAATTGAAAATGCCATGACTTGGGTTAGGGGCATCTTAGTCTTCAAGGAGATAACTTTGCTCTTCAGCACCTGAAAGAGGTCTTTTGCAACAGATCTGCCCAATGCAATACATCTTTTGATGTCTTGACTGCTGCTTTTATTGGAATTGATTGTAGAACCAAGTAATATGAAGTCTTTGACAACCTCAATCTTTTCTCAATCTATCATGATACTTCTTATTGGTCCATTTGTGAGGATGTTTGTTTTCTTTATATTGAGGTGTAATCCAGATTGCATATGGTAGTCTTTAATCTTCCAGTAAGCACTCCATGTCATCCTCATGTTCAGCAAGCAAAGTTGTGTAATCTGTGTATCGCAGGTTGTTAATGAGTCTTCCTCCAATCCTGGTGCTATATTCTTCTTCATATAGTCCAGCTTCTCTGATTATTTGCTCAGCATAGAGATTGAATAAGTATGGTGAAAGGACACAACCCTATCTCATACCCTTCCTGATTTTAAACCATGCAGTATCCCCTTATTCTGTTTGAATGACAGGCTCCTGGTCTATGTACTGGTTCCTCATGATTAGAATTAAGTGTTCTGGAATTTCATTCTTCTCAGGGTTACCCACAATTTGCATACCCACAAAAGCCTTTGCATAGTCAATAAAACACAAGTAAACATCTTTCTGGTATTCTTTGCTTTGAGCCAAGATCCATCTGACATTGGTTATGATATCCCTCATTCCATGTTCTCTCCTAAATCCAGCTTGCATTTCTGGAAGTTCTCTGTCAATATACTGCTGCAACTGTTTTTGAATTATCTTCAGTAAGATTTTGCTTGCATTTGATATCAATGATATTGTTTGATAATTTCCACATTCTGTGGGATGACCTTTCGTTGGAATGGGTACAAATACGGACCTCTTCCAGTCAGTTGGCCAGGTGGCTGTCTCCCAAATCTCCTGGCATAGTCGAGTGACTAGTCTAGTGTGGCATCTGTTTGTTGAAAAATCTCATTGGGTATTCCAGCAAGTCTGGAGACTTGTTTTTCACCAATTCCTTTAGTGCAGCTTCAACGTCTTCCTTCGGTACCATTGGCTCTTGATCATATGCCACCTCCTGAGATGGATGATCATCTACCAATTCTTTTTGGCATAGTGACTCTGTGTATTCCATCAATCTTCTTTTGATGCTTCCTGCATCATTCAACATATTGCCAATGGATTCTTTTCAATATTGCAACTCAAGGCTTAAATTTTTTCTTCAGTTCTTTCAGCTTGAGAAATGCCAAACATGTTCTTCCCATTTGGATTTCTAACTCCAGGTCTTTGCACATTTCATTATAATAATTGCTTTTGTCTTCTCAAGCTGCTCTTTGAAATCTTCTGTTCAGCTCTTTTACCTTGTCTATTCTTCCATCTGCTTTAGCTACTGCCCATTCAAGGGCAAGTTTCAGAGTCTCTTCTGACATCCATTTTGGTCTTTTCTTCCTTTCCTGTCTTTTTAATGACCTTTTGCTTTTTTCATGGATGTTTTGGATGCCATCCCACAGTTCCTCTGGTTTTCAGTCATTGGTGTTCAATGCATCAAATCTATTCTTTAGATGGTCTATAAATTCAGGAGGGATATAATCAAGGTCATATTTTGGCTCTTGTGGACTTGTTTTAATTGTCTTCAGCTTCAACTTGAACTTGCATATGAGCAATTGATGGTCTTTTCCACAATCAGCTCCTGACCTTGTTTTGGCAGAAGATATTGACCTTCTCCATCACTTCTTGCCACAAGTGGAGTCTGCCTGATTCCTGTGTACTCTGTCTGGTGAAGTTCACATGTATAGCTGTCGTTTGTGTTGTTGAAAATAGGTATTTCCAGTGAATAAGTCATTGGTCTTGCACAATTCGATCATGTGATCTCTGGCGTCGTTTCTATCACCAAGGCCATATTTTCCAAATACCAGTGATTCTTCTTTGTTTCCAACTTTTGCATTCCAATCATCAGTGATAATCAGCACATCTTGATTATGTTCAGTCAATTTCAGACTGCAGAAGTTGGTAAAAATCTGCAATTTCCTCATCTTTGGCTTTGGTGGTTGGTGCGTAAATTTAAAGATTAGTAGTATTAGCTGGTCTTCCTCGTAGGCATATGGATATTATCCTATCACTGACAACATTGACTTTAGGATAGATCTTTTTTTTTTTTTTTAACGTTTTTACTGTTTATTATTATTATTTTTTTTTTATTAGGATTTGGGTGAAG
>NW_006921659.1:9976405-9977494 GCF_000298275.1 Orycteropus afer afer
CCCTCCCACCCCTGGTAACCAACAAAGAAAATGTCCTCCAATATATAAACCTTACTTTAGGATAGATCTTGATACGTTCTTTGTGATGATGAATGTCATGCCATTCTTCTTCAATTTATCATTCCTGGCATAGTAGATTCTATGATCCTCAGATTCAAAATGGCCAAAACCAGCCCATTTCAGCTCATTAATGCCTAGGATATTGATCTTTATGTGTTCCATTTCATTTTTGACAACTTTCTGTTTTCCTAGATTCATACATTGTACAATTCCATGTTCCAATTATTAATGGATGTTTGCAGCTGTTTCTTCTCATCTTGAGACGTGCCATATCAGCAAATGGAGGTCCTGAAAGCTTTACTCTATCTACATCATTAAAGTTGGCTCTACTCTGAGGAGTAAGCTCTTCTCCAGTCCTGTTTCGAGTGCCTTCTGACCTGAGGGGCTCATCTTCTGATGCTATATCACACAATGTTTCAGCGTTAATCATAAAGTTTTCCACTAATATATCAGACAGTGTTTCACTGCTATTCTTATATAAGGTTTTCACTAGCCAGTTCTTTGAGAAGTGGATGGTCCTTCCTTCTTCCAAATCTGTCTTTGTCTGGAAGCTCCTTAACATATAATATTACTATATATTGTTAGGTGCCGTCGAGTCGTTTCTGACTCATAGCAACCCCATGCACAGCAGAACAAAACACCGCTCGATCCTGTGCTAGCTCCGTGATCCTTGCTATACTTGAGCCCATTGTTGCAGCCACTGTGTCAATCCATCTCGTTGGAGACCTTCCCCTCTTTTGTTGACCCTCCACCTTACCAAACATGACATCCTTCTCCAGGGAATGGTCCGCTCTGACAACGTGACCAAAGTAGGTGAGATGAAGTCTGGCCATTCTTGTTTCCAAGGAGCATTTTGGCTGCACTTCCTCCGGGACAGATCTGTTCATTCTTTTAGCAGTCCATGGTACTTGGAGCATTCTTTGCCAGCACTATAACTCAAAAGTGTCAACTCTTCTTCAGTCATCCTTATTCATTGTCCAGCTCTCACATGCATACAAGGCAATTGGAAATATCATGGCTTGTGTCAGG
>NW_006921659.1:9988757-9989425 GCF_000298275.1 Orycteropus afer afer
ATACACTCCTTCGAGAGATCAATCATGGGAGAATAGAAGGGCTGTGTATGCACAGGAAGACAGCTCATGGGGCAGGAGTGCATGGGAGAGAAGGACATAGGGAGGTAGTAATTATGGAGAGGAAGTGAGAGGGGAGCTGTTTTGTTGTGGGAAATTCCAGTCAATGTCATGAGACAAAGTGTATGTGAACTCTGTATGGAAAATGAATTTACTCTATAAACTTTCACCCAAATCACAATAATAAAAAAAAAAAATCCTTTAAAAAAAAAAAAAAAAGCAGATGCTCAGGCCTTGGTTCCAATCCCCTTTTAATTGAGTCGCTCTTGTAATTGAGATTTAGAGAAAAACAGAACCAAGGACATCTCTGCTGTTCTTTTTTTTTTTTGTGATTTCATTGAACATTTACAGAGCAAATTCATTTTCCATACAGCAGTTCACGTACACTTTGTGTCATGACATTGACTACAATCTCCCACAGTGCCACAGCTCTTTTCTTACTTCCTCCCCATAGTTACCTCTTTCCTGTTTCCCTCCCTCCGATGCACTTCTGCCTCCCAAGCTATCTCCCTGTCCATACATAGCCCTTCTCCCATGATTGATTTCTCCAAGGAGTGTATGTACCTAATGTAAATGTTCAGCTCATATGCCTGTCTTTTGTTTGGCTGGAA
>NW_006921659.1:9990919-9991723 GCF_000298275.1 Orycteropus afer afer
GGAACCAGAGACATCAATTGACAAATGAGGACAACTACAAACCAAAAAGAGGGAAAAAACTGTGTTGTTACAGAGCTTCTAGATGGTAGGGATGTTAAGACACCTACAAGATAGAACAGACTGTTCCAAGCTTGGGAAGAAAACTATAAATCACAGGGTAACCTCAAATAAAGATGATAAACCTTCACATCAAAATAAAAAAGAGGACCAGTGTAAATACTAAAACAATAGCAACAAAGGAAATGATAACACGATCCACAAACAAAACCAGCTCAGCATAGAAAATTATATGGAACAGAGAAATCAACACCATGAAAAAACATATAACCAAAAATGACAGCAACAAATTCATATTTGCTGATAATTACGTATCTGGCAAGGGGCTTATCTCCAAGATTTATAGAAAACCTCCGACGCCTCAACACCAAAAGAATTAACAATCCAATTGAAAAATGGGCAGAAGACATAAATAGACACTTCACCAAGGAGGATATTCAGGTGGCCAACTAATTCATGAAGTGATGCTTACAATCATTGGCCATCAGAGAGATGCAAATCAGTGCAACAATGAGATACCATCTCACCCCAGCACTGATGGCAAGGTTCAATGAGACAGAAAATAACACATGTTCTTGAGGATATGGAGAGATTGGGACTCTCATACACTGCGGGTTGGACTGTGAAGTGATACAACCACTGTGGAAAGCAATATGGCGATTCCTTAGAAAGCTGGAATTGAAGATACCATTTGACCCAGCAATCCCATTACTAGGTATATATCCTAGAGAGGTGAGAGCCAGGACA
>NW_006921659.1:9991823-9999160 GCF_000298275.1 Orycteropus afer afer
TCCACGATCTCCTACATTGATCCCCCTCCGAGTGACTGACAGTGGTAACTAGGCACCATCTAATTCTTCCTTCCAGTGTCATAGTCATATAGGTTGAGGATCGAATTGTATAACAGTCCCTTGGACTGATTGTTTCCATGTGTCTTTGGTTTTCTTCATTCTTCTGCACTCTGGATGAGGAGAGAACCATTGTTGCATCTAGATGGCTGCTTGCAAGGTTTTAAGATCCCAGTCATTACTCACAAAGTAGAAATGTGGAACAAAGTTTTTGTGTAGTATGTTATGCCAATTGAGCTTGATGTCCTCTGTGACCATGGTTCTAAGCCCAAAGGTCCAACTACTTGCTCCCTCCAGCTAGCAAGTGTGACTGCCAAGCCAAGAAGTGACTATAGCGTTATCCTTCATCAGCTCTACTATATACCTGGAAATTCTTACAGAATATACAAATACACTTGTAGAAACATTGTCTGCAAACTCTATATATGGTCATGGGCACACTCCCCCCTGCAGAGACATACCTAATAGTTCAGCCTGTCCACCCATCTATCCACCTATATGTCAATGTTTGCCCTCACTGACAACACAGTACTGTATGTGTGAAAGGGTTCATCTTTGTTGTCTGTACCACCCATGCATCTCTCCATGTCTTTCTTTTTCTCAGTGCCAGTGTGTTGATCACTCACATTTGGTACATTGCCCTTCCCTTCACCCAAATCAATACTTGTCTCTTCTGATCCAGCAGTGTTCCCTCCTCTCCTTCCCACCCCTGATAACCAACAGAGAAAATTTCCTTGCATATACACACCTCTCCTTGACTTCTTACAATAACAGACTAAGACAATATTTGTCCTTCTGTGATTGACTTATTTCACTCAGCATAATGTCCTCCAACTTCATCACCCACGTTTTGTGGTGTTTTATAGATTCTATGTTATTCTCTAGGGTTGCATAGTAATCAATTGTGTGTATGTATCATAGTTTGGTGTTATCCATTCTTCTGTTGAAGGGCACCTAGGTTGTTTCCATCTTCTTTCATATTTTGTGACATCATAGAGCAAGTATGGGATTTTCCCAAAGTTGGAAGGCAATTGTGACTGACTTGTATACCATGTAATAAGAGTCCTAGTTAGAGGAGTGTCTATATACAAAGTTAGTGATGGCAATAGCAGCAGTCAAACAGGGTTATTCAGATTCAGGAAAAACCTCCTACAGTGATATATAGAGGTGAATAAAACTGCCTGTTCTCACAGAAGTTATAATTTAGTAGAGAAAAGATATGGGAACAACATCTTTGAAAATAGAAACAAGAGTACTAATAGCCACTCTTTACTATTGTTGTTATGTGCCGTCAAGTTGGACCCAACTCATAGCCACCCCTCCTTGGGTTTCCGAGGCAGTATCACTATGGAAGTAGGTTGCCCAGCCTTCCTTCTGGGGAGTGGCTGATGTGTTTGAATCGCCAGCCTTCTGGTTAGTAGTCAAGTGCTGTAAGCACCATGCTACCAGAGCTCCTACTAGTGCTTGCTGTATTCCAGGCACTAGTATTACCTAGTTGATCCTTACCACAGAATCATGATGTAAGTACATTTAATAATTCTTATTTTATAAATCAGAACTGAGACTTGGGAGGGGAAACTAAATAGTTTGCTTGTGGACATGCAGAAAGTAGGTCTTTAAGCTAGGACTTAAACTCAGAAAAATAATGTGGGAAATATGAATGCAAACCCCAGTAGATCAAGTGAGAAAAAAAAAAAAACAACACAGCGAAGACGAGGCTAAATGTGGCTGCTCCTAATTCTCTCTTAATTGACTAGTACTTTGCCTAGAATATTATGAGCATTTGTTTGTGTGTTTGGTGGATAATCATAATGAGCTTATCGTGAGTTTGGGGGAGAAAAGGAAGGGAATGGCAGGAATCACTTTTTGTGTTTGAGTCCATATTTTCCTCTGTCACTCTTCTGGTCTGAAGAGAAAGGGAGGCATGGCTTTGGCAGCAGAGCTTCAGAACAGAGGAAAGCCAAATCTGACAAGTGAGAGAAGTGCCAAGTATTTAGGTCTGGGAGATTATGGGGGATACACGCATAGATAGCTAGGGCAATTAGAATATGCAAGTAATTAGCCAGAGCTAATTAGTTACAACAGACTTCTAGTCCAAGTGCTGAAAGCCTAAAGCAACAAAGCTGCTGAAACAGCTAAAGTACAGCTTTAGATGTTGAAACTGTTCCCAAAGTACAACATACAAATGGAAGCCACAAACATAATTGTTAACAAGCCTGAAATACCAGAAGTGGGAGATAGCTATTTTTCTTAATGGTAACAAAGAAAACCAAAGATTAATTTAAGGAGTCATTGAATAAAAGTTAAGTTTTTCTCTGGAAGGATTGTACATTTACATTTTATATCACTTTTGTGTATTTTTAGTTTTGAATAATGAATAGCTAACTAATAATTTATGTTATTATTGTAATAAAACAAACAAAGCCAAACCCATTGCCTTCAAAGCAATTCTTACTCATGATGACCCCACGTGTTTCAGGGTAGAACTGCACCATAAGATTTTCTTGGCTGTAATCTTTTTGGAAGCAGATTGCCAGGTCTTTCTTCTGTGATACTGCTAAGGTGGGTTTGAACCACCAGCCTTTAGGTTACTAGCTGAGCACAGCTGTTTGTGCTAACTAGGGACCTTATTGTTTTACTAAAGGGCTCTATACTTAAATTTTTATTTCTCAGACTTACTGAGCTAATATCACCTGAAGCTCCAAGAACTATTATAAACAGATTCCAGCCAGGAAACTGGTTATGAGTCCTGTTAGGTCAGTCCAACTCTCTTCTACGAGAAACTGTAAGAAATACCTAATAGATAGAGATAGAAAGATGGACAGAGTAGCAGAGGTATTAATATACCCAACTTGAAGCTGAAAGCAGGTTCCAAAGTGTTTTGCTTAGAGTCCCGGGATCCTGTAGAGAACTTTGGGACTGACAGCCACAGATCCCTGTGACACTGGAATTTGGACAAAGGAGAGACAACAGACTCTGGGTCTAAATGCATCACAAAGACTCAGAGCATAGTAAAAGAGAAGCTCTTCCTAATCCACAGAGAAAGGTTATTTTCTGCAGTTTATTTTTCTCTGTTGTTCAGATTGAATGAGTCTGTCCTCAGGTTTACTTTTTCTATCCTATCATCTCCCTCTACTGTACTATTGAACCAAACCCATCCAGTGAATATTTATTTTGGTTATTGTATTTTCCAGTTCTTTCTCTATGTATTTTAACTTCTATTTCTTTGCTGAGCTTTCCTGTATTGTAATTCATATCAATAGAATTTGTAATTGGTTGTTGGAAGTTTTTTTTTTATACCAAACCAAAGCCAAACCCACTGCTGTCAAATAGATTCCCACTCATAGTGACCCTATAGTGACCCTACAGGGCAGAGTAGAACTGCCACATAGTATTTCCAAAGCTGTAATCTTTACAGAAGCAGATTGCCTCATCTTTATTCCACAGAGCATCTAGTAGATTCGAACCACCAACCTTTTATTTAGCAGCCAAATTCCTTAACCACTGCACTACCAGAGCTCCTTATTTTTATGATGTTGTTGTTGTTGTTATGTGCCCTCAAGTCGGACCCAACTCATAGTGATAGTTGCTCTAAAATCCATGTTAGATAATTCCAACATCTGATTAATCTCACCATTAGTGTCATTTAATTGTCTTTTCTCATTCAAGTTATAATTTTCTTGGCTCTTAGTATGATGAGTGATTTTCTATTTTATCCTGGATATTTTGCCTATTATTTAGGAAATTCCTGTTCCTTTTAAATCTGTTTAGGAGATTTAAATCTTTTAAAAAGATTTAAGATCTTTTTAGGTTTAGCCTGCAGGACCTGGTGTACTGTCGACTGTGGTTCCAACAACAATTTCATTTTCAGGGCCTCTGCTGTGATATTTTTGTCTGCTTGTTTCTCAGATGCTGCTGGGGTTCTCATGGGTCCCTACTGTTGCCTGTTTCCTCAGGCCAGTCCACCTAGTTGCTCTAGGTGGGGGAAGGAAGTCTATGACTCAGCGATGAAGAAAAAATCTTATGTTTTGTCAGGGAAAATATTGCTTTATTCCCTTTTCCACAGCCACCAGCTTTGCTTGGTGTTGAAGGCAGGACTCTGTCCAATCCAGGAGAGGAATGAGCTATGTGGGCCATCTTTTGTTACTACATTGGTATCTCCTGATCCCATGCCTTCTGTTGCTAGGTGAAGAAGGTTGTAGTGTACCTAGTCACTGCGTTGTTCTACAGTCTAGAATCCCTGGGCAGTCTGCCTTCCTCTTCTCACCTTTCAGAGTCCTTCTGTGATTGCCTCTTGTTATTTCCAGTATTTATAGTTTTACTCTAGGAGCTCTGGTGGCATAGTGCCTAAGGCATTTGACTGCTAACCAGAAGGCTGGCAGTTCAAATCCACCAGCTACTCTTTGGAAGGAAGGTTGGGCAGTCTACTTCCATAGTGATATTGCCTTGGAAACCCAAGGAGGGGTCGCTGTGAGTTGGATCCAACTTAACAGCAGCGTGTTAGGATAGTTGTACTCAGCAGGAGCAAGGAGAGAGATAAGTCTATGCCATCTTGTGTGGATCAGAAGCTGCTAAAAAGGATAATTCTAAAAGTGATTGCTAAAGAGCCAAGGAGGTGGCATCTTTTGTCTCCCTCTAACTACGCAAGAGGAAGACAGAATCACCATCAGCAGCCCAAGACCCGTTCTTATGAGGCCAGACATGCTGTGCTGCCCTCCAGCACTCTTACTAACCTTGTCACCAACTCCTCCTGCAGCACACACCACCTCTTTGCAGTGGCCACACAGAACTCAGAGATTATGGGGTCTATTAAGGAAGCAACAGGCTACAATTCAAGTTCAGGAATGCACTCAGTCTCAGCTAGCTGTCTCTCTGAGCAGGCCATCTCTCTCAGTAGCACATCTGTCTCTCAGCAGTGTATGTCTCTCTCATGTCCCTTTCTCAGTGGCGTGTTTCTCTCAGCCGGCAGTCAGAGAGACTCTTCTGCCTCTAGGAGGGCTCCTTTTAAGCCTAGCAGAGTGGCAAAACCAACCAGTCCCAACATCAAAATTTTACACACCTGAGAGAGAGTGAACTTCCCAGAAGATTGCTTTGTGCTGTTCCAACAGAAATACACCAGATGGATGACTTTAACAATCAGCTACCCAGCTGGTCACAGCAAAGTTGGAGTTACAAACACTATGGCTAGAAAAGCCATACTATGTAATTTGCTACACCACAGTAATGTTGCCACTTAAATACCCTGTAGGCAGTTCTCACCACTGTTCACCTGTCAGTTTGCTATACTGTGATAGCTTGCATGTTGCTGTGATGCTGGAAGCTATACCATCAGTATTTCAAATACCATCAGGGTCATCTATGGTGCATAGGTTTCAGTAATGCTTCCAGACGAAGAGAGATTAAGAAGGACCTGCTGATCTACTTCTAAAAAAATTAGCCAGTAAAAACCTTATCAATAGCAAAGGAACATTGTATGATATAGGGCTGGAAGGTGAGCCTCTCAGGTTGGAAGACATATGTGGTGGTTAAGTTTGTGTGTCAACTTGGCTGGGCCAAAGTACGACCTTGAGTATATCCCACCTGAATTTAGAGATCGTTGAAGAATAGAATGGACAAACAAGTTTTGGGATGACATCAAGGATATCAGACATGAAGAAAGCAAAAGATCATCAAAAAGACAAGAAAGAAAGGAAAGACCAAATTAGATATCAGAAGACACTCTGAAATTTGCTCTCAACCATAGAGCAGCTAAAGCAAGTAGAAGAAATGATGTAGTAAAAGAGCTGAATAGAAGATCTCAAAAGGTGGCTCAAGAAGACCGATATTATATTATTATTATTATAATGAAATGGGCAAAGACCTGGAGTTAGAGAACCAAAAGGAAAAAGCACTCTGAGCATTTCTCAAACTGAAAGAATTGAAGAAAATATCCAAGCCTTGAATTGCAATATTGAAGGATTCTATGGGCAAAATATTGAACAATGCAGGAAGCATCAAAAGAAGATGGCAGGAATACACAGTGTTACTGTACCAAAAAAGATTTTTCAATATTCAACCATTTCAGGAAGTAGCGTATGATTAAGAAGCAATAGTATTGAAGGCAGTCTAAGCTGCACTGAAGACACTGATGAAAAACAAGGCTCTACGAATTGACGGGATACTCATTGAAATGTACCAACAAACAGATGCAATGCTGGAAGCACTTAGTCCTCTATACCAAGAAATTTGGAAGACAGCTACCATGCCAACCAACTGGAAGAGATCCATATTTGTGTCCATCCCAAAGAAAGGTGATCCAACAGAATATGGAAATTATCAAACAACATCATTAATATCACACAGCAAGTAAAGTTTTGCTGAAGACAATTCAAAAATGGTTGCAGCAGTATATTCACAGGGAACTGCCAGAAATTCAAGCTGGATTCCAAAGAGGATGTGGATCAAAAGATACCATTTCGAATGTGAGTTGGATCTTGGCTGAAAGCAGAGAATACCAGAGAGATGCTTACCTGTGTTTTGTGGGCTGTGCAAAGGTATTTGACTGTGTGGATGATAATAAATTATAGTTGACATTGGAAAGGATAAGAATACTTAATTGTGCTCATGCAGAACCTGTATACAGACCAGGAGGCAGTCATTTGAACAGCACAAGGGGATATTTTGTGGTTTAAAATCAGGAAAGGTATGTGCCAGAGCTGTGTCCTTTCACCAAACTTACTCAGTTTGTGTGCTGAGCAAGAAGCTGGACTATATGAATTAGAAAACAGCATCAGGATTGAAAAAAGACTCATTAATAAACTGCAATATGCAGATGACACAACCTTGCTGGCTGAAAGTGAAGACTTGAAGCACTTAATGATGAAGATCAAAGACTACAGTCTTTAGTGTGGATTACAACTCAACATAAAGAAAACAAAAATTCTCACAACTAGACCAATAAGCAACATTATGATAAATGGAGAAAAGATTGAAGTTGTCAAGGATTTCATTTTACTTGGACCCATGATCAATATCCATGGAAGTAGCAGTCAAGAAATCAAATGATGACTTCCATAAGGTGGAGGCATAGGTAGACAAGCGACACAGACCCTCTTCAACAAAGAAAAGAAAAACCAATTGACAGAGAAACAAGATAATCCTGGAGCCCTGGGATTTGAAAGGAACTATGCAGAAGTGGATTAGGCACCAACTAGTGGAAAAACCTGAACGAAAACAGTGAGTACAGAGACAGTTGGAGCTGCAGACTGTCAGCTACTCTGACAGGACCAACAGCCTGAATA
>NW_006921659.1:9999560-10000866 GCF_000298275.1 Orycteropus afer afer
TCGGAAGGAAGGTTGGGCAATCCTACTTCCGTAGTGATACTGCCTCGGAAACCCAAGGAGGGGTCGCTATGAGTCAGGGCCGACTCGACGGCACATAACAACAACAACAACAACAAGAGTAGGCTCTGTTTGTCAAGGTTGGCAAGGACATACAAGAGACTGACAACAGGAAAGGAGACAAGTGGTGAGTGCTGCCAACTAGCAAATAGAGGAGCACAGCACAGTACCCTGCTTGCATAGATAACATACAAAGAAAACGAAAATCGTGGGTAAGTCACTCCAACATACAATCACCGATTAAATATAAACACAAAAATGTCACAATGCCTTGGAGACAACAGAGCATCACAGTTCACATAAAGAAGCAATATAAAGCAGGAGAAACAAGGGACCAGGATACAGACCCAAAACATATTTCTGAGAAAGATGCAGCATTGGAACTCCCTGATAAGGAATTCAAAAGAATTATATTTAGATATCTTCAAAGATTGAGAGACAGATCAAGGAAAACACAGACAAAACCTTAGAAGAATTTCAGAAGAAAATACAAGAACAAAATGACAAAATAAATGAAAAATTAGAAATGATTCTAAATCTACAGATAGAAATCCAGAAGTTTAATACTAAATTGTCAGAAATAGATAACACATTGAAAAGGCAAAAGAGTGGAATTGATGGAATGAAAGACAGAATTAATGAGATTGAAGATGAATACCTGAATTCTTCTTTGGAAAGGGATCAATCAGGAAAAAGATGAAAACAAAATGAAGAAAGCCCAAGGTTCATGTGGGATACCATGAAAAGGATGTGTCATTAGAATTCCAGAACAGGAAGAGAAAAATGAAACCACTGAGAAAGTTGTCCAAGATTTGTTGGAAGAGAACTTTCCTGATATGATGAAAGGTGAGAATATATCCATTCAGGAAGTCCAATAAACCACAAACAGGATAGACCCAAAAGAAAATCACCCAAGACATATAATCATCAAACTTACTAAAACCAAAGACAAAGAAATAATCATGAGAGCAGCATGGGAAAAACAAAAAGTTACCTACAAGGGCAACCAATAAGACTAAGCTTGGCTTTCTCGTCAGAAACCATGCAGGCGAGAAGACGATAGGATTGTATATATAAAATCCTGAAAGAGAAAAATTTCCAATCAAGAACTATGTACCCAGCAAAATTGTCTCTCAAATATGATGGTGAAATTAGAACATTTCCAGATAAGCAGAAATTAAGGGAATTTGTTAAAACCAGACCAACCTTACAAGAGATGCTAAAGGGAGCCCTTTGGACAAAGAACCAA
>NW_006921659.1:10002043-10022536 GCF_000298275.1 Orycteropus afer afer
AAAAAAAAAAAAAAAATGCACCGACCCATGTCAGTTTAGTTTTGTGTATTTCACTATATATAAATTATATTTCAATAAAATGCATTTTTAAAAATAAATAAATGAAGAAATCAAATGATTATTGCATTGGGCAAATCTACTGCAAAAGACCCCTTTAAAATGTTAAGAAGCAAAGATGTCACTTTTTAATTGTGATTTGGGTGAAAGTTTACAGATGTTCTGGTTACCTAGTGCTCCTCTGGCAGGAAACATACCACAAATGGGATGGCCTTAACAAACAAGAGTTTATTCTTACAATTTGGAGGCTTTAAGTCCAAGTTCAAAGTGCTAGGCTGTAGGGGCTGGATGATAGCCCCTCAACCTTGGGGTCCAGCTCTGCCTCCTGCTCCTGGCCCACTGGAGCTAGAGGCATATCTTCACTCAGACAGCTGCTGGCTGCTGAGGCTGAGAAGCCCCAAGGTTGACAAGTAGAAAGGCACAGTCCTGATGTTCCAATCCACATGGCAGGCCATTAACTTAAGTCCATTGTAAGTCCCAAGGTTGGCAGAGCATGGCAGGCTGCTGAGCAATGACATGGCTACATGCGGGGTCCAAGCATGCCATATGCTAGAGACCATTCTCAAAGCTTCTCCTTATATACAGGGAGCAGACCACATGCCTAAGGCAGCTACTCAGCTGCTCCCAGTAGATTCCACCATGGAGTTGATTACCAGTCTCTTCATGGGGAATACTACATCCAACTGCCCAGCCACTCGACCAGGCCTAGCCAAGTTGACATACAAACATAACCATCACAACAGAGCAAATTCATTTTCCATGCAATAGTTCATGTTTCATGACATTGATTGCAATCCTCATAATGCTCTTTCCATTTTCTCTCTGTGGTTACGTTTTCCCTGTGTCCTTCTTTACTATGCATTCCTACCCTCTGAGGTATCTCCCTGTGTAAATGTGTTGCCCTTCTGATCTCCCATGTTTGATTGTTCTAAGGAGTGTACCTACCTGGTATAAATGTTCACCTTATACACCTGTCTATTGTTTGGGTGGAAGCCAGAGAAGTAAGTTCAGTTCTAGGCCTGAGGGATCATTAGGGGCCATGACCTCAGTTGTTTCACCAGTCTCTACCAGATCAATAAGCCTTGTCTTTTTTTTTTTATGATTTTGAGTTTTGTTCTACATTTTTCTCATTCTATCCAGGATCTCCTACATGGATCCCTTTCTGAGTGGCTGACTGGTAGCTGGGCACCATCTAGTTCTGGTCTCAGGGTCATGTAGGCTGAGTTTCGCATGGTCCACTAGTTCCTTGAACTAATTGTTTTGATGAGTCTTTGGTTTTCTTCATTCTTCTTCGCTTTTGACGAGGAGAGACCAATTATTGCATCTTAGGTGGTTGCTCCTTGCTAACTTTTAAGACCCCAGTTGCTACTCACCAAAGTAGGGTATAGAACAATGTTTTTGTGTAGTATGTTATGCCAGTTGAGCTTGATGTCCACCCCAACCCTGGTCCCTAGCCCATGGGCCCAACAACTTGCTCCCTCTGGGTGGCTAGCTGTGGCCAAGAAGTTATCATAACTTTGCCCCTGGTTAGTTCTGTTATATATGTGGACATTCTCACAGCACTTACAAATATGTATGTAGAAATATGGTCTGCCAGATTTATATATGGTCGTAGGTATATTTCCTTTTGCCTAGACATACCTGACCATTCAGCCTACCTATGTATTTATCTGTGGATTAATATTTGTTATGTCACAGAACAGTGTTTTTATCTAACAACCTACTTGCTCTGCTATAGCCATGTTCTATCTTCAAAACAAGCCCCTAGACAGTCAGTTATACAGTAAACAGTTGATTCAGAGTCATGTAAAGATGCTCAAGTCTCCTAGACGCTAGGATCCCTGCAGCAGTCTCCAAGGTCTTAACGCACAGTCACCTCCACTTATCTAAATGAGTGACTTGGAAGAGTGTAGAATAATAATTAGTGCATTCTGAGGAAACTGGCTTTTTTGAGTTGATCGTATCTGTATGTATGAGTGTCTGTAAGATAATCATCATCTCATAGAAACACCTGGGAAGTTATTTCAAGGTCTTATGATTGATACCTATGCTGAGCTGGAATAGTTTGCTTGATAATTGGGAAAATCAGAGCCCTTCTATAAATACAAAAGCCTCTCCAGGTGTTTTAGCCTTTCTGAAGTAAATCACTTAATAAGGAGCTACAGACCCTTTTTCATTCAATATTTTCTTCAATTTGATATTTTGATTATAATGAATTCAATTTTTGTTGCATTTCAATAAGTCAAGGTCAGTCTTCAGTCTGTGTTGTAGTGTATTTATCTTCATTTCAGGAAATTTTCTTTACTGTTACTTCTTAATAATTCTTTTATTTTGACAAATGACTTTATTATTTGCAGCTAACCATTACACATTAAAATTTCCAATATTCTAAAATTTTATTTGCTGCAAAATAAAGCTGATAAATTTTTTAAAATTTAATCTTAAGATCATTGACATGAAGTAAGCTTATGGAAAAAAGAATAAGTAAAATTTTCAGAGTTCAACATTTGGTCTATGCTTTTCCAAACTTTCAACAAAACATTCCTCTAATTGAGGTCATTGAGCAATGTTATGGGAAGTAAGTCCAGGTAATAAGGTATCTCCTGTGCTCCATCATTTTTGGGATGCAAGGGTGAGACACATGAGGGGCAACACGAAAGACTAAGACTAAGCCAACTACAGCCCATTTTCCCACTGCACACTGTCAGTGGTAATAGAGTTTGTGCCCATTAGCTGACATTGTAAAAAATCTCTAATCTGGCTCCTTAATCAAGTGAGAGAGCTCTGAAGGGTAAAAGAGAGGGAAGTCTAGATTAGGAATCAAATTGCAGCAGAGAAAAAGATGATTTGATGGAAAAAAAGATAAATTGCATACTCAAAAAAAGACAGAAAGAGAAAGAAAGAAATGGAAAGGAATGTGGTTAATAAACCATGGGTGTTGTATTAACCTGAGTTTTCACCAAACTGACTCACCCTGAAAGAAGAGAATAAACCAATAGCCAAGGACAGTGTACTAAATAAGGTAAGATACTTTTCAGAATTTGGCATAACTGGACAGTGATGAAGGGATTTTAACATTATTCTCCAACATCTACCTACCTATAGCCCCCAGTTCTTACCTAACTCCCTTAGGCAAATGGGGAACTGATTAAAGAATAAAATCCATTAAAATGAAACCCCTAGTTCAAATTCTAAGGTAAAGGTTCACATAGTCTCCATGTAAACACCAAAAGGCATCAAGCCAGTTCCAACAGCACTCTCTTTTGGCAGATAGGAAGAAATACCCACGTGGGAACTATGCAGAAATGTTGGAGCAAAAAACAATGAAATAAAGCATGTGAATTACAGATGAACATACTTTGGAAGAATAGAATTTTACATAATTGCTTTGATTTGCAAAGGGATTTTTTAAAAATATGGGCTCCGTGAAACAAGACAATGTCAAACAACCCTAATTCTGTCTCTGACTCTCCAGATAATCTTTTAACCCTTCATATAATCTTTTACAAATCGCAAACAAAGACTTGATGTTTTTTCCTCATCTAAGTGAAAATTGTGAAGTTATGTAGAATAGGTCTAGTTATACAAATTGTATCCATTTAAGCACAGAATTAAGCTTAAATAGCTCTGGTAATTATGGTTAAAAAGGAGAATATAAATCTTATATATGCATAAGTCACTTAACTATCATAGATGAGGACAATATTCTCAGATCATGCAAACATAAACTGGAAGGTAGAAAGTTGGGAAAAATGGAAAGTGGTGTAAGTGCCTTATTGTGCCTACCTGTTATAAGGTAAGGAGCCCTGGTGGTGCAGTGGTTAAACGCTCAGCCTCTAACCAGAAGTCAGCAGTTTGAACCCACCAGTTGCTCTGCACTAGAAAGATGTGGCAGTCTGCTTCTGTGAAAGTACAGCCGAGGAAACCCTGCGTGGCAGTTCTACTCCGTCCGATAGTGTCACTGTGAATCAGAATTGATTTGATGGCAAAAGGTTTGGTTATTGGGGGGTTTTTTGTAAGGAGCTGATTAGACTTGCTTTATTGTCAGCCACAGACTCACAGATCTCACCCAGGGGATATACCTTTGGTATGTTCTTTGCTCTTATTGCATGCTATGTTGTTTTACTAATCCCCAACAGGGATTTTTGTGTTCTAGAGAAAAAGTGTTTGCATTTTAAGCAGCCTATCAGTGCATATTCTAATTTCTTTCTTTCTTTTTAATATACTGCTAAGGAATTCAGTGATTTTATGGCTTAAACTTCTCAAATGGGAAACTGAAGAACATCACTGGGTAGGTGCCAACAGGCTGCATAGGAAGTAAACGTGCAGGGCCATGTGTCTTTTGTGAAGAGAAATATCATGCTGTTATGACCTAAAGAAAATGCCAAATACATAGATTCAGAGGCCACCTATGTGATTCTTGAGATGCCAGGGTATTGCCCATGGAGAATCATATACATACAATTTTCTCCTGGCCCTGTTTTAGCAAAACACCAGTTCATTGACCTCCAGGTCTTGCAAAATGGTCGCTTATAATGATATTTTAAATGGTTATAAGCATTATCACTACAATTGAGTTTACTCTATTGTTTTTTAAAGAAATTATTTTATATATGTCAAACAAACATTTTGTATTCGTTTTCCAATTATCTTTTGCCATAAGACATAATCTTTAAAATAAAGAAAAAATTAAACAGATATCAGAGGACTGGCTGCATTACAGTCCATGAGTGCTGACATCTAGTGGTTGTTGCTATTCTATGCTAAAGTACTAGCAGTTAATCTTTTCTGTTCGCTGCATTTTTTGGAAAAAAAAGAAAACCCGTTGGCATTGAGTTGATTCTAACTCATAGCAACTCTATCGGACAGAATAGAGCTGCCCCACAGGGTTTCCAAGGCTGTAAATCTTTACAGAAGAACACTGCCTTATCTTTCTCCAGCAGAGCGGCTAGCTAGCGGGTTAAAACTATTGACCTTTTAGTTTGCAGCTGAGCAATTTAACCACTACATCACCATGACTTCTTTTCAAAGCGTAGGTCACATTAATTCTCCTAATAAATGCTGGTCCTAATGGATCAAGGATAGAAGAAAAAAGAGACTAGAGGGAAAGATTCCAATTGCAATAATTTCTTGGTCTAGACATGACAAAGACTTGAACCAGAAATGTGAACATATCCAGGAGATTATTAAGAAGAGAGGAGAGAAGAATACAATAAGGTTCATTCCTGGGTCTGAAATCTTGAAATAGCTATTAGTTGTTTTTTTTTTTTTTTTAGAATTTAAAAACTTTTGAATATATCTTGCCATGGAGTTTAGACTTAAGAAACTAGAAGCAGTCTTAAATCACACACACCAATGCCTCTGTTCTGTAGATTTGGAAAGTGAAGCTCAAGCAGAAGTATACTGATGATCACTTTTGCTTTCAGCCAAGATGAAGTGACAGGGACTGGCTTTACTTGCCCACCTGAAAAAACAGAAAAATCAGACAAAATACATGGAACAACAGTTTTCAAGACACTGGACATCTAGCAATGAAGGCCAGTAATTTCTAAGAAATGAGAAGCAAAATGAGGTGAGTCCTGCAATTGTCCTAGCTTACTGCCTTGAGAGTTTACAGTCCATGGAACAGAAGGAGAGGAGCCAGGTGAGCTCAGGACCCTTTAAGCTGATGAAACAGAGCTGAGAGCCTAGAGAGACCAAGGCAGCTGGTGTTCTCAGAACAGAGTGTCCGAGAGGATAGAGCTATAGAGTAAGAACTCCAGATATTTGCAAAAGATCTCTCTCAACTATCCAGCTGAGTTCTGATCAGCACCTACATGTAGCAGAGCTACTTGAGGCTGGCAAAAAAAAACATCTGAAAGAATTAGAGGCAATATTACTCTGTGCTCATACAGATGCTAAAATTCTACTTGTTCTATTATGTATTGAATTGTGTCCCAAAAAATATATATATTGAAATCCTAATTACTATACCTTTGGATATAATCTACTACTATATAATCACTTTCCATACTGTAACTTAATGGAATGCAGTCAGTCAGTTGAGGTCAAACTAGTGTAGGGTGGATCCAAAACCTAATCACTTCTAAGTTTTATAAAAGCAACATGTACACAGAGACATAAGTATGGTGAAAGGATACAACCCTGACGCACTCCCTTCTTGATTTTAAACGATGCAGTGTCCCCTTGTTCTGTTTGAATGACAGCCTCCTGATCTATGTACAGGTTCCTTATGAGTACAATTAAGTGTTCTGGAGTTCGATTCTTCTCAATGTTATCCACAATTTGTTATGATCCATACAATCAAATGTTTGTGCATAGTCAATAAAACACAAGTAAACATCTTTCTAGTATTCTTTGCTTTGAGCCAAGATCCATCTGACATCAACAATGATATCCCTTGTTCCACATCCTCTTCTGAATCCATCCTACACCTCTGGAAGTTCTCTGTCAATATACTGCTGCAACTGTTTTTGAATTATCTTCTGTAAGATTTTACTTGCATGCGATATTAATGATATTGTTCTATAATTTCCACATTCTGTGGTATTACCTTTCTTTGGAATGGGTTGTACCCTTTCACCACACTTATTCAATCTATATGCTGAGCAGATAATCTGAGAAGCTGGACTATAAGAAGAACATGGCATCAGGATTGGAGAAATGCTCATTAACAACCTGCGATATGCTGATGACACAACTTTGCTTGCTGAAAGTGAGGATGACTTGAAGCACTTACTAATGAAGATTGAAGAATACAGTCTGAAGTATGGATTACATCTCAATATAAAGAAAACAAAAATTCCCACAACTGGACCGATAAGCAGCATCACAATAAATGGAGAAAAAACGGAAGTTGTCAAAGACTTCACATTGCTTGGTTCTACGATTGATGCCAGTGGAAGCAACATCAGGACATTAGATGATGTATATATAGCACTGGGCAAGTTGACTACAAAGGACCTCTTTCAAGTGCTAAGGAGCAAAGATGTCTCCTTGAGGACTAAGATGTGCCTCACACAAGCCATGATATTTTCAAACACCTCATATGCATGTGGGAGCTGGACAATGAATAAGGAAGACTGAAGAAGAGTTTTGCTTTTGAGATATGGTGCTGGTGAAGAATGCTGGAAGTACCATGGACTGCTAAAAGAACTCACAAATCTGTCCTGGAGGAAGTGTAGCTGGAATGCTTCTTGGAAGCAAGAATGGCCAGACTTCATCTGACCTACTTTGGTCATATTGTCAGAAGGGACCATTCTCTGGAGATGGATGTCATGCTTAGTAAGGTGGAGGGTCAACAAAAGAGGGGAAGGCCCTCAACAAGATGGACTGACATAGTGGCTGTGGCATTGGGCTCAAATATGGCAGGGATCGCAGAGCTGGCGTGGGACCAGATGGTGTTTCGTTCTCCTGTGCATAGGGTGGCTATGAGTCAGAGACGACTCAATGGCACCTAACAACAACAACAACACAGAGACAGGTAAGAACATACCGGGGAAGATATATGCCATATGAGGATCGCTAAGAACCAGAGAATCTCTGGGGCTACTGTCTGGTTACCTAGTGCCTCTCTGACAGGAAATATACCACAAATAGGATGGCTTAACAAACAGAAGTTTATTCTCTTACAGTTTAGAGGCTTTAAGTCCAAACTTGAAGTCCAAGTTCAAAGTGCCAGCCTCTAGGGGCTGGGTGAAACCTGGGGTTACAGCTCTGCCTCCTGCTCCCAGCCCACTGGAGATAGAGGCGTTCTTCACTCAGACAGCTGCTGGCTGCTGAGGCTGACAAGCCCAAGGCTGATAAGTAAAAAAGCAGAGTCCTAATGTTACCAAACCATGAGGCAGGCCATTAATTTAAGCCCATCGTTAAGTCCCAAGGTCGGCAGAGCATGGCAAGCTGCTGAACAACGACACGGCTACATGAAGGATCCAAGCATGCCATAAGCTAGAGACCATTCCCCAAGGCTTCTCCTTATATATAGGAAGCAGACCACATCCCTAGGGCAGCTACTCAGCTGCTCACAGTAGATTCCACCATGGAGTTGATTACCAGTCTCATCATGGGGAATACTATATCCATATCCAGCTGCCCAACCACCCAACCAGGCCTAGCCAAGTTGACACACGAACTTAACCACCGCAGCTACCAACAAGATGGCTGAGACACTGAATTGGACTTTTTAGCCTCCAAAGCTGTGAGGAAATACCACCACTTGTGGTATTTGTGTTACAGCAGCTCTGTGAAACTAAGACATGTTTCCATTAATCAGACTGGGACAATTCATAGTTTGGGTAGCATGCTTAGAAGAGTCTTGCCTCAGTAAATGGGGCAAAAGAAGGAAAAAAAAAGTTACTGAGTTTATTCTGACTCAAGCCAACCCTTTCTTTGTATGTTAGAGTAAAACTGTGCTCCATAGGATTTTCATCAGTGGTTATATTTCAGTCCACCAACCTTTTTGATTAGTAGCTGAGCCCTTAACTCTTTCATCAACACAGGAACTTGCCTCAGTAGTGCTGTGTGGTTCCATCTAAAACATTTTTACCACAAGGCAACAAACTGTTTTCAAGTAACTAAGTTCCAGAAAAAGCTCAATAAAATATATAGAAATGCATACATTATGTTGAATCTATTGAGGATGTCATCTTTCATTGCTTTCAGAGCTGCTAAATCTGCATTTTCTGAAGTAATTGTTGGTGTGGTGAAATCACACTGTGCTGTGAGAAGACACGTGGTGCATGCCCCTCTTAGATCAGGCTGTGTCCCCTTGACTCCTAGAGTGCCATGTAAAATGTTCTTTGGATTCCTTTTCGTACCTTCACTTTCCAATGTCCTTGAGTGGTGAAAATGGTTTGCTCCACCCTATTCTTGGGAGCTCTGGTAGCATAGTACCTAAAGTACTTGCCTGCTAACCAGAAGGCTGGTGGTTCAAACCCACCAGCCACTCCTTGGAAGAAAGGTTGGGCAATCTACTTCTATAGTGATACTACCTCGGAAACCCAAGGAGGGGTTGCTATGAGTTGAGTCCGACTTGACAACACATAACAACAACAACAACAGCTGACTTAAAGGTTGGCGATTCAAACCCACTCAGAGGTGCCACAAAAGGAAGGCCTGATGATCTGCCTCCATAAAGAGTACAGCCTAGAAAACCTTTGGAGCAGTTCTACTCTGTAACACATGGGGTTGCCATGCGGGCAGTGGGTTTTGGTTGGGTTTTGTTTGTTTTACCTCTCTAGCTGGAGGGTTTCAACATGAATGAGTGGAACTGAACCAGAGGACCAGTACCCAAAACACATAAAATAGTCTTTGTTTTTTGCCCCAGGTGCTTGGTTCTGAGAACACACATGTTTTGAGGCTGGTAAGGAAAAAAAAGAAAAGTAAGATTAGAAACAAAGTTAAAAATCAGGTGTAGACATGTCTCAATGCTGGTTTTGACTCAACTGGAGCGTCTACTATGCCCAAATACATGGGTAACCTTAATGCTTCCTGTGATGCTAAAAACTTGTCTGATGTAAGTTCTCTGATGTAATTTTCATCACACGGACAAGATCTCTGGGCAGCACATACACCTATTCATTTATTCATTATCTCTTTATCTGACATTTTGCATTTATGACAATAGTAAAACATCTAACTATTTTGTGCATGAATAACCTGAGTAAGGAATGTTGGAGTCCCTGACCTAAAGATACCATGTACACATAGAAAGGAAGCTTGTAATGCATAGTATTTCACAACCAAGAACAGGATGGGGTGTGGTCTCCCAGCACCATGCAGAAACACGGCAGAGAGGAGGCAGAGGCTGCGATGGGACCTGTAAGATGGGATGCTGCCTGGTGGGTCCTGGGTGCCCACAGGGGGCTCAGACTAGGGCTGCTTTTGGACTGGGAAGGTAGTAGGACCCCAGGGTTTCACCTCAACTCCCAGCCCCAAGGAGCAACAAGGATGAGCAGGGTTGTGGTCAAAAGAAGCCCTGGGATGAGACACGTGGATGCTTTGGGCCAACAGGACTCTATGTCAGGTGACTGGTACCTGTGCCACCCTTTATGCTTCCTTGATGCCCCCTCCTGGGTGGGCACAATTGAGGCAGGCAGACTTCCTCGCGGGGGGGTGGTGAGTGGGTGAATAGCCAGTGGCAGCTGTAGTTGGTTCAAGACAGAGGCCAGTCCTGTCTGTCACTGCCTGGAAAGAAGCTATGGACTGTCAATTCCCATGAGGTCATGGGGGCAGGCAGGCAGAGCCACCCAGTGAGAGCCGGAGAATACCCTGATGAAGGGCCAGCAGTGGAACCCAGCAGGCAGCATGTATTACCCCCTGCAGCAGCCAGGCCCTCCAGCCCAAGACAGAGAGCCCCCTGCTCCCCATAAAACCACCAAAGACATTTTGGGGTCCTTCAGAGGATGAACCAGGGCCACCCATCCTAAAAATACAGTGAGGGCAGGAGAGGGAGGAAACTGTGGGGATTAGGAGGAAGGTGGGGGTTGGGCCACCTTGGTTCTGGAAGACTGGGCAGCAGTCCCCTGCAAGATGTGGTGGAGGCTGAACTTTCCTGAGGCAATGTGGGGTAAGGGGAGGCTGTGATGGCAAATGACCTCAGTAGGTTCACAGTGTAAGTGAGAAGATGAAGTGGTGTGGTCATCCTCCATTTTCACATGAAGTGGATTTTCAAATAACCTGGTCTTTGGAAGCTAATAAAGTTGACAAATGAGGAGTGTGTGTATAGATAATGGTATTTGATTGCCTACAGAAATTAAAATAAGGGTTAAATCAGATTATATTTCTCAGTATGTTGGCTTTGTTTTTTTCTTCATCTGACCAGTGATCAAATATAAAATCAATTATCTAGAAATTTAAGTTCTGCTTATCTACTTGTATCAATAGTACACCAAAGACTTTAGCTTGTATTCTTTCTCATTCTATCCCTGAATCTGGTATTAGTTTTTCTATGTCTCACACAGTGATTAAGAAGGGTGCATTTGTAAGGTCAGGAGAAGACCAACATAAAGAATGAAACTTCTCCTTTACCTTCTTTTAGATAACTTTAGTGATAACTGAGGAATAAATATTAGTAGCATAGTGCCTAAGGCACTTGACTGCTAACCAGAAGGTTGGTGGTTCAAACCCACCAGCCACTCCTCGAAAGGAAGGTTGTGTAATCTACTTCCATAGTGATACTGCCTCAGAAACCCAAGGAGGGGTCACTATGAGTCGAGTTTGACTTGATGGCACATAACAACAACAACAATATAAAATAATTATTATAAAAGCAGAGAACTGAGGCACTGAGGGGTTACATTTCTTAAGTTCAACATGGCCCTTAAGGCAGAAATGAACTAAGGGGTCTGTAAAGCTTGATTCCAAGATCAGTGTGGTGCAGTGAATTACTTGGTATGGCTCTTTTAGCCATGGTCTTTGTCACTCCTACCAGATTACTGAGTTGTTGTTATTTGCCATCAAGTCAGACTCTACTCATAGCCACCCCTCCTTGGGTTTCTGAGGTGGTATCACTATGGAAGTAGATTGCCCATCCTTCCTTCTGAGGAAGTGGGTTTGAATGCCAGCCTTCTGATTAGCAGTCAAGTGCCTTAGATACTACGCTACCAGAGCTGCTAGATTTCTGAGTAGAACTATGCAAATATAAGTGGATTGGATAGCTTGTGAGTAATGTAAAAAGGTACATGGCACCCTTGTGTGTGTGATGGTGGGGAGGACCATGCAACTAAGGTGTACAGAACTCTAATGTGGGGATTGGTTAGTTTCATCTTTCTGCTAGGCTTAAAGTGAGCCCTCCTAGAGGCAGAAGTGGAGATCTTACTGCCATCAAGATAAAAGAGCTGAAGGTGGAGTGGGTCATGTCCTTGGACCTGAGATCCCTACACTGGTCCTCCTCAGCAGAGACGACTAGTTGAGACAACTGGCTGAGGAACCAAGAGGCACAAGACAGAGCGGTGGGCTTGCTGGCCCATGGAGCAAGAAAGGTGAGTGCCTTTGGGTAGGAGTCTTGCTGACAGAGTGAGGTGCACTTATTGGCAAAGCTAAAAGAGCTTTGTAACACTTGCCAGAGCAGGCAGAGGCCAGGCAGAGAGGTGAAGGGCCAGAGAGTCATGCCTGAGGGCACAGCAGAGGGGAGACTGTCCTGATGGAAGAATTGTATCCTGAGAGTGTTCTTGAACCTAAACTGTTAACTGCTCTAGTAAACCCCATAATCATGAGTATTCTCTGTGAGTTCTGTGAGGCTACTGCTATGAATTATCAACCCAGCAGAGGAGTGAGCACTACGGGAGGGACAGTGGTTGGTGTTAGAGCTGGTAAAAATGCTAGAGAATAGTGGCATGTCTGGCCTCATAGGAATAAGCTTTGAGCTGCTAATGGTGATTTTGGCTCCCTCTTCTGAAGTTAGAGGAGGTCAGAAAAAGATGCCATCCCCATACCCTTTTTCCAATCAGTAAATCCTCTGTGTTGGCTGCTTAACTTATGACCTTGTGTCAACTAGTGCTTAAATTGCAAAGTCCAATCTGCTGATAAATGTTATGAAGGAACAACTTTTATTACATTATGGTATTTGTTCATGATTGCAATCTATGTAGTTATTGGGGATTTCCACATTCACTACCTTTGTAAAATGGGTATTAGGGAAATCATGAAAACCTTACAGATTAGAAGAGAATCTTCTGACAAATCATAAACTTCTATGAGTGCAATTTTGTGAGAAAGTGTGTTTTTTTGTGCCTTGTACCCCAGAGGCAGAAGACTGGAAAATACATGCTAATTAAAAACTCTGAAGGTTTAAAAACACAGGTGAAATTCTAAAGATACAGAAAAATTGAATGATTCGGTTCAGGCAGGGGTTTTGTAGGGCTCAGTTCTAATATTAGCCAAATCAGTTCACTCATCTCTAGCTGACCTATTTGTTCATCCATCCAATCATTACTCTAATCTCTTCATAGCTTTTCTGTTCTGTAAGGTAATTAGCACATATGGGATTCATTGTAGCAGGCAGTATTGTCTCCTTGACAATAAGATTATTTAATCTAAATAAATTTGTGAACAATTTCTTTACCCTAGAGAAATAACTATGTAATTAAATAGAAATAGGTAAGGTATAACTTGACCATGGTTATCAGAGCCCTCTTTACGGAACACATGAGTATTGCTCACTGGAGTATAAGCAACACTGGAGATTTCCTCACTGTATCAGCAGGTATGTCCAGTATCTTATGAGGGTGGGAGACAGTGATCACAGAAAACTAGTAACTAGCTAGCTGGCAATGACCATTCCTGCTCATTTACTATATTGCATTTTATATCTTTTGAAATTATATATGAAAATTGTTTTCTACAAAAGTGGGAACTGTGAACTGGAGGAAATATATTTATATGTAATATTTCCATGTGTACAAATATTTATAATGTATATATACACATATATATTTATTATTACACACATACATATATACACACACATACATATTTTCCCCCACATAATATAGAAGGAGGGAGCTCTGGTGGCGTAGTGCCTAAGGCATTTGACTGCTAACCAGAAGGTTGGTGGTTCAAACTCATCAGCCACTCCTTGGAAGGAAGATTGGGCAATCTATATCCGTAGAGATACTGCATCAGAAACCCAAGGAGGGGTCGCTATGAGTTGGAATCCCCTTGACAGCAGTGAGTTTGGCTTAATATAGAAGGAACATATTCTTTTGGATAATTGCTTGTACTATCTCTGATGTAAGGAAGAATATCACAAAGGGTAAGGAACAGTCCACTGATTATATCAGCAGTCTTTCTTATCAGTTTATTCCTTTAAACACCATTGTTTGTATGGAAAGGAAAAAATTTATCATTTATCCAACAGATAAAAAATTTTAATTGTCAAAGAAACCAAACCATATATTGCCATACCATTCCTTCAAGAATAGCAGTATTGGGATCTTAAAAGCTTGCAAGCAGCCATCTAGATGCAATGATGGATCTCTTCTTGTCCCTAGCAAAGAAGAATGAGGAAAACCAAAGATTCATGGAAACAATTAGTCCAAGCGACTGGTACACCAAGCAATCTGCAGCCTATACGACCATGAGACCAGAACTAGATGGTGCCCTGCTACCACTGTCAACCACTTGGAGGGGGATCTGTGTAGGAGATCCTGGATAGAGAGGGAGAAAAATGTGGAACAAAACTCAAAATCATTTGGGGGAAAAAAAGGGGGGGGGACCAGGTTTGCTGGTCTGATAGAGCCTGCTGGAAGCACTGAGACTATGGCCCTTAGCTGCCCTTCAGGTCTGGAATTGAACCCATACCTGTGGCTTCTAGCCAAACAAAAGACAGGGATATGAGTTGAACATTTACCTGAGGTAGATACACTCCATGGAGAGAACAACCGTTGGTGAATAGAAGGGCTATGTATGTACAGGGAGACAGTTAAGGGGATAGGAGTGCATGGAGGGGTGGACACAGGGAAGAGGTAACTATTGGGAGGAAGTGGGAGGGAGCTGTTTCATTGGGGTAAATTGTGATCAGTGTCATGAGACAAAGTGTATGTGAACAGCTGTACGGAAAGTGAATTTGCTCTGTAAACTTTCATCCAAATCACAATTAGAAAAAAAAAATAGCAGTATTGCATCTTCTTTAGAAAATTGTCTGTATTTCCCTGCTATCATTAATGTGCCCTCATCTCAATGTTTTCTTTAGGCTAATCAACTCTAATCTTCTTCTAACCACCCCTGCCCCCTCTTTTTTTCATACAGGAGTTGGCAAACTATGTCCTGTGGGGCAAATTGGTCCTCATCCAATTTGTAAATAGACTAAAGGTTGAAAATTGCTTTCACATCTTTCAGTTGTTGTTTTAAAAAATAGAGTGAGCAAGAATATGTGGTGGAGAAGAATACGTGACCCAAACAACTGATTTACTGTCTGGCCCTTTATAGACAATAAATTGCTGACTCTTATTCTAGGAATTGGAGCCCCTGCATGGTATAAATGGTTAACTACTTTGACTGCTCCCTGAAAAGATGGAGATTTGAGTCTGCCCAGAATGCCTTGGAGGAAAAGCTGGGCAATCACCTTCAGAAAAATAGGCATTGAAAACCTTGTGGAGCAGTTTCTGTTCTGACACACACAGAATCGCCATGAGTTAGGGCTGACTCCATAGCAACTGTTTTATTGTTTATTTATAATTTTAGGACCTATAGCAGAGCCCCTAATTATAGCATCTACAGAACAAAAATCACTATGGTTCAGGCCTTTAATCTTCCTTGATATTAGGCAGGATCTGAATACAAGTTCTAACAGAAGTGTATCAGTTGCCATTGGATGTTGTTTTTGTTAGATTCTGTCGGGTCAATTCTGACTCACAGTGACCCTAATGTGCAGCAGAGCAAAGCACTGCCTGGTCCTGTGCCATCCTCACAGTCATTGCCCTGTTTGAGCCCTGTTGCAGCCACTGTATCAATCCATCTCGTCGAGGGTCTTCCTTTTTTTGTTGACTCTCTGTTGTTGTTGTTGTTGTTGTTGTTATGTGCCGTTGAGTCGGCCCCGACTCATAGCGACCCCTCCTTGGGTTTCCGAGGCAGTATCACTATGGAAGTAGGATTGCCCAACCTTCCTTCCGAGGAGTGGCTGGTGGGTTTGAACTGCCAGCCTTCTGGTTAGCAGTCAAGTGCTTTAGCCACTATACTACCAGAGCTCCTGGCTTGACTTTTTTCTTCAGTTCTTTGATCTTGAGAAATGCTGAGACCGTTCTTCCATTTTGGAATAGTCTCCTATATATCTCTGGCCAGAGATAGTGTCTCAAATCTAGGAAGATATACTAAAACTAACATAACACAAATTTGGGAAAAGTGAATATGGAATATTGAGGAAGTTTGAGGACCTAATCCACTATACAGGCCAAGGAAGAATGCCAGATCACATTTGCATTCATGGTGATTGTGCTAGTGATATATCAAACTAAATTGAGAAAACAGTCCTCTAGCACTTCTATCTGTTTATTTGCCAAACTGCTGAACTTCTGTTTATAGTTTCTTCCCACTAGATTAGCAGCATTTTTAATCTCTTGGTGTAGCCGAATGAGTGCCTCCGGCGGGGCATCCATTTGTTGAAATGTCTCAGTGGGTATTCCATCAATTCCTGGAGCCTTGTTCTTCACCAATTCCTTCAGTGCAGCTTCAACTTCTTCCTTCAGTACCATTGGTTCTTGCTCATATGCCACCTCCTGAGATGGATGAAGATCGACCAGTCCTTTTGGTACAGTGACTCTGTGTATTCCTTTCACCTTCTTTTGATGTTTCCTGCATCATTCAGTATTTGCCCATAGAGTCTTTCAATATTGCACCTCAAGGCTTGATTTTTATTTTCAGTTCTTTCAGCTTGAGAAATGTCAAGTGTGTTCTTCCCTTTTGATGTTTTAACTCCAGGTCTTTGCACATTTCATTATAATAATTGAGTTTGACTTCTTGAGCTGCTCTTTGAAATCCTCTTTTCAGCTATTTTACCTTCTCATTTCTTCCATTTGCCTTAGCTACTCTCCGTTTTAGGGCAAGTTTCAGAGTCTCTTCTGACTTCCATTTTGAGTATTTTCTTCCTTTCCTGTCTTTTTAATGACCTTTTGCTTTCTTCATGGGTAAGGTTCTTGATGTCATCCCACAATTCATCTGATATTTGGTCATTGGTGTTCAATGCGTCAAAACTGTTCTTCAGATGGCCTCTAAATTCAAGTGGGATATAATCAAGGTTATGTTTTGGCATTTGTGGACTTGTTTTAATTGTCTTCAACTTCAACTTGAATTTGCAGATGAGCAGTTGATGGTCAGTTCCAGAGTCACCTCCTAGCCTTGTTTGGGCTGAAGATGTTGAGCTTCTTCATTACCTCTTTCCACAGATGTAGTCTCTCTGATTCCTGTATAATCCATCTGGCAAGGTCCACATGTATAGCCACCATTTAGGTTGTTGAAAAAAGTTATTTGCAATGATTGTCATTAGTCTTGCAAAGCTCTATCTTGTGATCTTTGGAGTCATTTCTATCACCAAGGCCAAATTTTCCAACTATCGGTGATTCTTCTTTGTTTCCAATTTTCACATTCCAATCATCAGTAATAATCAGTACATCTTGATTGCATGTTTGGTCAACTTCAGAATGCAGAAATTGGTGAAAATCTTCAATTTCTTCATCTTTGGCTTTGGTGGTTGGTGCATAAATATAAGTAATAGTAGTATTAACTGGGCTTCCTTGTAGGCATATGGATATTATCTTGTCACTGACAGCATTGTACTTCAGGATAGATCTTGATATGGTCTTTGTGATGATGAATATCACACCATTCTTCTTCAATTTGTCATTCCCAGCCATGGTAGATCCTATGATAGTCTGATTCAAAATGGCCAAAACCAGTCCATTTTAGCTCACTAATGCCTAGGCTATTGATGTTATGTGTTCCATTTCATTTTGACAATTTCCAATTTTCCTAGATTCATACTTTGTACATTCCATGTTTCGCTTATTAATGAATGTTTACAGCTGTTTCTACCCATTTTGAATAATGCCACATCAGCAAATGGAGGTCCCTAAAGCTTTACTCCATCCACATCATTAAGGTTGACTCTACTTTGAGGAGTCAGCTGTTCCCCAGTTTTATTTTGAGTGCCTTCTAACCTTAGGGGCTCATCTTCCAGCATTCTGTCAGACAATGTTTCAATGCTATTCATAAAGTTTTCCAGTAATATATCAGACATTGTTTCACTGCTCTTCATCAGGTTTTCACTGGCCAATGTTTTCAGAAGTATATGGCTCCATCCTTCTTCCCAATCTGTCTTAGTCTGGAAGCTCCACTGAAACCTGTCCACCATGGGTGATCCTGTTGGTATTTGAAATATTGGTCGCATAGCCTCCAGCTTCACAGCAACATGCAAGCTGCCACAGTATGACAACTGACAGATGATAGCGGGCTTCTTAGGGTGTTTAACAATGGCCCTAGTGTCCACTAAAAATTCAACTGGTTGTCCCCATACTGTTACTGCAACCCAGGGCTCCTTGTGAGAGATAATAATAGGTTGGGTGGGTTCAGTGGAGCCTCTGGGCCCCATCATTCCTGATCCCCTTCAGTCACCTCGGTCATCTGATGCAGGGCTTTAGATACATTTCGTAGTATGGTGATCTCTGTGATTTGAACCCAGCGTGTTGTGTGGGGCATTCCCTTTTCCAGTGCCTCTCTTGTAAGCAGGATGCACACTGCCCAGGTCTCAGATTGTGATTTGGACCCTTGCTTCCCTGGGGACCCAGTGGATTCACCTGCATCCCTGAAGGACCTATCAGCCCTTGTACTAGGGTCCTTGACCAGGAGTTTCCTTCAAAGGCATCTGCCAGAAGAGTCGCCTGCTTCTTCATCTTTTGGTTTTCCTTCTTTTCTTGTACCTAGTCTCTGTCATTGAAGACCTTAAAGGCAATCTCAACAAGTTGAGAGGTAGTCATACTTAAGGCACCCTCAAGCTCTTGGCGCTTTTGCCTGATGTCGAGGGCACTCAATCCAATAAAAGTCATGTTCACTAACTGAGCATTCTCAGGGTCTTCAAGGTCAATATTAGTAAACTGGCAGTAAGCTTCAAACACTCATTCCAAGAAACTAGAAGGATCTTTAGCTCCTTGTTGTACTTCTTGGATGTTTTTGAGAATGTTCTATTTTGGGAATCCCTGCTGCAGCCCCACTATTAAACATCATATATAGATAATGCTCTAGAAGCTCTGGTGCTGTAGTGCCTAAGGCATTTGACTGCTAACCAGAAGGCTGGCAGTTCAAACCCACCAGCTACTCCTCAGAAGGACAACTGGGTGATCTACTTCTGTAGAGATACTGCCTCAGAAACCCTATTCCCAGTGGATCATTAGGATCCCACAATAGATCTGTTGCAGGAATGGCCTGAGCAGCCAGGAATCTAAGATTATGTAGGGTTCTGGTTGTACAGCCTGCCGGCCTCCTGGCGGACCTTCTCTAAAGTCATTATTCTTTCCTCTGAAGTGAGGAGAGTACTGAGTAGTGTCTGACGATCCACCCAATTAGTATGGTGGGTTACAAAAGTAGACATAAACGGGAATTCTATCTTTTTTGGGTCATCTCAGTAGGCAGTATTATTGTTATTCCAGTTATATAAGTCAGCAGTTGCTATGACCATTGCCAGCCACTCCCCTATCTCTCCAGAACAAAAGGCACAGGGTGTGCTGATATCTGGTCAGTGGCTGGTCCATAGATCAAGGGACCTATACACCCAGATAGTGAGGTCCCAAGGGTCCCTCCATGGTCACCACAAAATTGTAATAGGGATGACCCCAAAGAGGGTTGCTGTCCAGTGCACACAGAACCTAATCTCTGGATACCAGCCTTTGAGAAAGAAAATCACTTTGTTTAGATAGGTAAGGAGCCAGGGCGAATCTCCCTCAGATCTGACTCTCAGAGGTGAATGTGAGTTATAGCTTTATAGGGTTTGAAAAGGTGAGTTACATATATTTATTGAAATTCTAGGAGATCTAATGCTTGGGAGTTTTTAGGGCAGTGCAAGTGCATATGCAGCAGTCATATATTGCATGTGCTAAAAATGGAGGCCTTAGCATGATTGGTAGGGGATACATCATTAGGTCATCTTAGGACAAGGCTGGAGTCTTTTGCACATGGGCTAAATTTGGTCGGAACTGGTGTATTCTTGCCTTCTGCTTGCAACTGCTGGTTCTAAAAAAAGGGAGTTACTGTCAGGAGCTGTGGGGGAATGGCCAGGTTACACTGCTGAGATGAGTTTCAATTACACAAGAGGGAACTAACTGTAGGAGGCAGATGTCAGTGAAGATGTTGAAGTGGTACGGGCCTCGTAGCTTAAACAACCATCAGTGTGGGTGCTTTCATGACCCTTCATGAACTTCATTTCCGGATGGCATATTCTTACACACTGGAGCTGGAATCAATTTCATTTAGTGCACTACCATTTCCCTTCCACTGTGGTGGTCACTTTTCCTTGTGTGCTGCCTGCTTGGCATCTACAGATGTTTGCTTTGGACAGCTGTTGATCTTGTTTTGTTGATGTGTTAAACATGTTCTTATGTTGCTTATTGCATAATCTGCCCCTTCGCCAAATAACATGTCAAAAGTAAGTGAGATAAAATCTCACCGTCCTCATTTCTAAGGAGCATTCTGACTGCACTTCTTCCAAGATAGATTTGTTCATTCTCCTGGCAGTCCATGGTAGATTCAGTGTTATAAACTAACACAATTATTCAAAGTCATCATTTTCAGTCTTCCTTATTTATTGTCTAGCTTTTACACGCATATGAGGTGATTGAAAATACCATGTCTTGAGTCAGGTGAAACTTAGTCCTCAAAGTGACTTCTTTGCTTTAAAGAGTTCTTTTTTTTTTTTTTATTAGGATTTGGGTGAAGATTTACAGAGTAAATTCA
>NW_006921659.1:10046465-10047893 GCF_000298275.1 Orycteropus afer afer
ATCTTCTGTGTCTGTGTCAATTGTTTTCCCTTTTCTTTGTTGAAGAGGGTCTGTGCAATCCTTCTGCCTAGTCCGCCATCTTGCCCCGCCTCCTGCAGTGACATTTTTATAAGATGCAGTGTGCTTTGTAGAAGAGGTGTTATAATAGAGAAGAGAAAGTAGCAAGTTTGGTATTAAGAATTCTAGTTCTAGTTCTGCCATTAATTTGCTGTATGGCTTTGGACAAGTCATCTAGTCTGTTTAGATCTGAGTTTCATCTGTCCAATGGAATTTCTTTCCTTTTCTGTCTCTAGTCTTGTCCTTTATTCTACCACTAAATAATTATTAAATATTCAAGGCAATGAGGTTATAGAAATAATAAGAGTCCCTGGAAGGAATCACTTAGTGGGGAAGATAGAATCTGACACATTGTGATTAAGGTGCAGTATTGAGTTTTTGTTTGAGTTTGATGTATGTGTAGATTAAGCTATGAGATCACAGAGGATGGTTCCCTAACTCATCTGGGTCATGACATGGGCTGGGTCTTGAAGAAAAAATAGGAGTTTAGCAGGTAAATGAGGTTGGAAGAACATTCCAGGGAAAGACAACAACAATGCAAATATGTGATGATGTTTAAGAGAATAACACATTTGGAGAACAACAAATATTTTATCATGATTGGAAGGGCTTGTATAGCAGAATACTGAAGGAAGCTGGAGCTGAAATGGGGTCAATCAAAAGAGTTTGTATGCCATTCTAAAAATCTGAACTTTATTCTGAATATGATTAAGATTGCCTGACAGGCTCTAAGTACAGGGATAACACGTCCAGATACTAGAAAGACGTGTGTGATAGCAGTGTGGATGACTGATTGCCTGGTACACAGGAACCAAGTAAGATAGTATAGCAGTAATTCAAAGAGGAAACAATGATGGTCCCATTGTGCTCATAGTAATAGAGATGGAGATAAAAGGATAGATTCAAGCAATGCTGAGGAAAAGAGTCAACCAAACTCTGAGCCCAATTGGATATAGATGTGAACAATTCAAAGGTGATGCTGTGATTTCTGGATTATGCTTCTGGATCGATGTAGATAAGGACTGAGATAAAGAATGCAGGTAGAAAATCGAGGTTGTGGACATTTATTTATTTATTTTTTCTGACTACCCAGTATCTTAACTTCCTTCTTTTCTGTGGGGCCAATTCCCCATAGTATAAGTGTTAGCTATAGTTAGTGCTATCCAGCATAGAAAGATAAACTCACTTTCCCAGCCTCCTTTGCAGGTAGGGCACAAGCACATGTCCTAGGTTCAGTCAATCGGATACTCCTGCCCCAGAGTCTGAGTGGAAGCCAATGATAGAAAGAATGGATTCTCTAATCCATTCTAGGAGCTCTGGTAGCATAGTACCTAAGGCACTTGACTGCTAACCAGAAGGCTGGTGGTTCAA
>NW_006921659.1:10048629-10050067 GCF_000298275.1 Orycteropus afer afer
ACCTTCCTTCCGAGGAGTGGCTGGTGGGTTTGAACCGCCAGCCGTCTGGTTAGCAGGCAAGTGTCTTAGCCACTATGCTACCAGAGCTCCTAATGTGCTCTCTTAGAGCTGTTATTACCCAATTATAATGATGCTTCAAATAATATAGCTTTGTCTGCAAACACAGGTAAATGCTGTTGTTTTTGTTGCTGCTCTTATTTCTGTAGGTGCTGGTTTTGTCAAATTTTCTAGTGTTTTAGCTAAAATATTGTGGTAATTAGTATTTGTGAACTTAATAATTTTTTTGAGAATGAAATATTTAAAGGCAAAGAAGAAGAAAGGCTCCCTCTTTATTGAAGTTATTCTTCTTCAAGAGGGGTGTCAGGAGAGTTGTATGCTGGCTCAGATTGAGGGTGAGTCAGAGGTCAGGGACATCAGGTCAAATTGGCATAATATTGTCCACATAGACAATACTTTATATACACTTTAGTGAGCAGCAACTAGAATCTTAAAAGTTTGTGAGTGGCCATCTAAGATGCAACTATTGGCCTCTCTCCATCCTGAGCAAAGAAGAATGAAGAAAATCAAAGGCTCAAGGAAACATTTAGTCCAAAGGGCTAACGTACCATGCAAACCACAGCCTCCACTAGCCTGAGACTAGAAGAACTAGATTGCTCTGATTGAGATCACAACAGAAGATTCCAGACAAGAGTAGAAGGAAAATGTAGAACTAAATTCAAAATCAAAAAAGACCAGAGTAACTGGTGGAACTCCCAAGACTATGCATCTTAGACACTCTTTTTTTTTTTTTTTTTTTAATTTTATTGTGATTTGGGTGAAAGTTTACACAACAAATTCATCTTCCATACAGCAGTTCACATATACTTTGTCTCATGACATTGACTGCAATCTCCCATAATGCAAGAGCTCTCCTCCCACTTGCTCCCCATAGCCACCTCTTGCCTGTGTCCTTCCCTCCCATGCACTCCTGCCCGCCCCAAGCTGTCACCCTGGCATACACAGCCCTTTTATTCTCCCATGATCTCTCCAAGGAGTGTATGTACCTAATGTAAATGTTCAGCTCATATGCCTGGTGTCTTAGACACTCTTAAAACTTGGAATTGAACCCATCACTGGGGATCAACTTCCAGCCAAACCATATTGTTGTTGTTAGGTGCCATCGAGTCGTTTCCGACCCATAGCGATCCCATGCACAGCAGAACGAAACACTGCCCGATCCTGCGCCAGCTCCACGATCCCTGCTATATTTAAGCCCATCATCGCAGCCACCGTGTCAATCCATCTCTTTGAAGGCCTCCCCCTCTTTCATCGACCCTCCACCCTACCAAGCATGACATCCTTCTCCAAGGAATGGTCCCTTCTGACAACATGACCAAAATAGGTGAGATGAAGTCTGCCCATTCTCACTTCCAAGGAGCATTCTGGCTGCACTTCCTCC
>NW_006921659.1:10050545-10064801 GCF_000298275.1 Orycteropus afer afer
ATCAGTAAGTGCCTCAAGTCATCCTCACTTTCAGCAAGCAAAGTTGTATCGTTTGCGTGTCTCAGGTTGTTAATGATTCTTCCTCCAATCCTGATGCCACGTTGGACATTGCCAAACAATAGTCTGACCTATAAAGTGTTCAAAAATCCTCTATGAGGAATGTACTCCTCAGAACCATACAAAACCAAAGGGGAGTATTTGCCCAAAAACAAAGGTCAAAAGGCAAGAATGGGCAGAAAAGAAGGATGAATGGAAATGGAAACAGGGAACCCAGGGACCAAGGGGGAAGAGTGCTGTTACATTGAGGGGAGTGCAATTAGTGTCATGAAATAAAATGTAGGTAGATTGTTGAATAGGGACTATGTGCTCTGTAAACTTTCACTCAAACTATGGTAAAACATTGGGGAAAAAAATGTGCTTCCTCTTTTTTAGGTAAAGTGAATGTTCTACAAAAGTCCTTGGATGAGGCTTATAAATTGAATTTGTCAAATCCTCTCTACCTCATCTTTTTTTTTTTTTTTTCCTGCTAGCTTTATCACTTTCAGAGAAGGGTGTTAAAATCTTCCACTGTGGTGGTGGAACTTATTCTTGTAATTCTGTCAAGTTGGTTTTATTTTAGGCTATGTTGTTAGGTATAGGTTCAGGGGTATTACAATGTGTATTTCCTCATTGACTGTCTTTGATCCTAATAATTTTTTTTTTTTTTTGCTTTAAAGTCCACTTTGTTGATATTAACATTGTTAAAGCAGGGTGTTTTTTTTTTTTTTTTTCCCCCCCAGTTAATATTTACCAGGCATATCTTTTTCTTCATTCTATTCTGCTTCACTGTGGTGGTCTCTTGGAAATAGCATTTTTAAAAATCCTTTCATACCACCTAAAACCTCTGTCTTTTAATGAGTGAGTTTACTGTTTATAAAAATAAACAATGACTATCAATGTATTTAGGAGCTCTGGTAGCATAGTGCCTAAGGCACTTGACTGCTAACCAGAAGGCTGGCGGTTCAAACCTACCAGCCACTCCTCAGAAGGAAGATGGGGCAATCTACTTCCGTAGTGATACTGCCTTGCAAACCCAAGGAGGGGTCGCTATGAGTCGGGGCCAACTGGACAGCACATAACAACAACAAAAGGTACATATAATCTATCTAAAAGTAAATTAATTGCATTTAAATACAATTTTAAAATTCAATTATTCTGTTCCATTAGTCACATTTCTATTTCCTGGTAGCTCCATTTGGTTAGTGTCTACTGTTGTGCAGATTATATAGAACATTTATATCATGGCAGAAACTTCTATTGGACAGGAGATGATAAGCCTATAGTAGCATTGCAGCTTCTTCCCCTTTAGAGCAGAGATATTTGGGAGACTACATCATGTGTGGAATTTAAAACTGACAGGCTACCTCAGTGGTCTTCATCTTCCCAGCCGAATTGGAACATGTGGTTTGGATGAGCCAGAATAAACATTCTCCCAGCTCTTCTGCACCTGTGGGGGAAAAGTGGCTAGCAAGGGAAGCAGTGCCCCAGAATGGAGGCTACTGGGGTCTCTTAACCCCTGCGTGCAAACTTCAGGTTTGGTGTCCATAGGATATTGAAGGGGATTTATATGGGACAACCCCAATGGTGGAAGTGATAAGGGGCTAAGGGGCTAACTTCTGTACAGCAGTAGGAATCCTAACTCTCTGATTGGTGAAGGGAAGCCAAACCATATTGGAGAAGTTCCAGTTGGAGCCAGATTGCAAAGGTTTGGGCATTGCACAGGTTAGCCCATAGCATTTGGCATTCCTTTGAAGCTCTCACCTCTTCCACCTTGTTGCTAGAGTGGTTTAGGCTTCATCTGAACCAGCTGGCTAGGTGAAGATTATGGAGGTCTGCCCTGGGTCAGTCCACTGACTGGAACAAGTGGTTGCTAGTAGCAGGTTGGGGATGATAGTATTGGCAGGGAACACCCTTTCTAGTTACCATTTGTCCCTGTATACCTTGGATAGATAGGTGAGTTTCTCTCTCTTTCTTCCTCTAGGCCAGACAACACACGTTTGGATAGTCACATGCCCATTCATTGCAATAACAGCTTTGCCTCTTTGAGGGAGGAGAAGCTGAGTCAAGTTCTTTGCTTCTTTCTTACTCCAGCATCACATTGGCATTGGTTATAGATCCAAAAGGGAGCTCTGGTGACGTAGTGCCTAAGGCATTTGACTGCTAACCCAGCCACTCTTTGGAAGGAAGGTTGGACATTCTACTTCTGTAGTGATACCGCCTTGGAAACCCAAGGAGGGGTCGCTATGAGTCGCATCCAACTCAAAGGCAGTGAGTTTGGTTTTTATAGATCCCCCCAAAAAATTCACTCATTATCAGTGGTATCAGCTAAGTTCATACTGTAGACATTCACCTCTGATTGGGCTAATTCTTTCATGTTTCAGATGCTCAAATTCGTTTTTAACCTGTGCAGAACTGACAGTTATGAATTTACCATTAATTTCTATCACACTTCATTGACACTTCCAAGTATTTTGTTACTTGCAAAGTCAAAGCCTTTGGATTTCCCACTGGGATCTGTCATCACTTTGACATTTCAGTATTGTAATTAAATAAACATATTATCTTTCAGCTTGCCATCATCTTTATCTTCCCCAAATTTTCCACTTTGTGCGGGGGAGCTGTAGTGAATATGGGAATGCAACAAGGCACAAGAAAGTAACATTCCTTCTCTCCTGAAGTCACCCAGCAGGAAAGACTGGACAAATAATTAGGCTATTGTTAAGTTACTTACAGGTCCCTATGTGTTGCAAGGGGAGCTCTGGTAGCATAGTGCCTAAGGCACTTGACTGCTAACCAGAAGGCTGGCCATTCAAACCCACCAGCCACTCCTTGGAAGGAAGATGGGGCAATCTACTTCCACTGCCTCGAAAACCCAAGGAGGGGTCGCTATGAGTCGGTCAGACTCCATGGCACATAACAACAACAGGTGTTGGAAAAGGTTTGCTGTGACTACAATTCAAATATATCCAGTGGTAAGGGGTAAGAAAGGCCTGGTGATCTGGTTCTGTAAAGATTACAGCTAAGAAAATTCTGTGGTGCAATTTTACTCTGTAACATAGGGTGTCACCACCAGTCGGAATCTACTCCACGGCAATGCCGTTTGTATTTGATTTTATTGCTCTTTAAATTCGAGTATGAAAATACAATATTTACATAGTTCGTGTTACTGGAAAACAGTTGTACCAGAACTGGGATGATGGCGGTGAATTTATTTTAATTGTGGCAAATCCCCAATTTGCTATATAGTGCATTGATGGCATTGAAGGTGGTAGCCCTGGTCCAATTTACAAGAATAGGAGTGGGACGTGGGTACTCCCATAAAGTCTCTCTAGGAACTTGGGCCACCCCCAGCCTTGGCGCTAATTCAGGTTCACACAGCCCTATTCCGGGAGCTCTGGTAGCATAGTGGCTAAGGCACTTGACTGCGAACCAGAAGGCTGGCGGTTCAAACCCACCAGCCACTCCTCGGAAGGAAGGTTGGGCAATCCTACTTCCGTAGTGATAATGCCTCGGAAAACCAAGGAGGGGTCGCTATGAGTCAGGGCTGAATCCACGGCACATAACAACAACAGCCCTATTCCAGCGTTTGTGTGGTCCTGGCGCGCACCCAGCCACAGGCGCACCCAGCGTCGCTACGCCCCGGGCGCGTTGCTCGGCCGCTTTGGAACTACCGTTCCCAGAAGGCCGTGCGAGCCCGGGAGGGAAGAGGTGGCGGCGGCGGCAGGAAGAGTACGAGCGACGGCGGTGGTGGGTTTCTCCCCTCCTGGTGGTCAGTCCGCCAGTCGCCCGGTTCCTACACGGAGTACGCAGCTGCTAGCCGCCCCCTTGTCCCGGGCAGTGGTCGGAGAGGGCCCTTGCCTCCGCCTGCGGGACGGGCCCGCGGCGGGATGTAGGGCACTAAGCGTGGAGGCCGCCAGCGCGGCAGGCGGAGGGCGGAGGGCTTGCCGAGGATGGAGAGAGCGATGGAGCAGCTCAACCGCCTGACGCGCTCGCTGCGCCGCGCTCGCACCGTGGAGCTGCCCGATGGTGAGCGGGACCGCGGTATTGGGGGCTGCGGTCGGGAAGATAGCTGGGGCGGGCGGTGCCGAAGTCCGCTGGGAAAACAAAATGAAAGCTGAGAAAACGCCCACTTGTACTTTTCTGAGGTGGGAGGGGTCGAGAACCGGCTAAGGTTCTCTTGCTGCTTCCTTCTGGGTGTGTGGGAATTTGCGAGAGTCAGTCAGTTCGCGTTCTGCTCTCGGGAGGAGATCAGCGGTCCCCCCGGACTACCGATTCGAGGCTTTTTGGCGACTGGTCTGAAATATCAGCCGGATGACAGAGCTCTGGATTCAGAAAACATTACCGTTGCGGGCCTTTTTGTAGTCACTGCTAGCTGGGGATAGCGAAATGCTCCAAAGGTGATAATTACTTTTAAGCTGCAGGGGAGTGAGGAGGGGGAGAGAGTTGAACAGGCTGTTTTGAAAATATTTGGCAATCAACTTCCGTGGTGATAATGCCTCGGAAGCCCAAGGAGGGGTCTCTATGAGTCGTGTCCTACTCCACGGCACATAACAACAAGAAGACTGTATTTTGACAAGGAACACATAATAGGGTGTTAAACCTACTTTTGAAGTACCGTGTATGTATACATACATACATTCATACGTTTTTCTTTAATGTGCATGCTTGCTATCATTTATTTATCTGACTTGTGTTGAGTGGGATAGGCTGTGGATGGGGTGCCTCTATAAAGCGGGATAAAGCACAGTCTTACCCCCCCACCCCTCCAGGAAATTTAGTTCAGCAGCCTGGTGTTTAGGACAGATAAGACACTAGTAATAAAAAAGTTGAGAAATAAAGCCGTTTTGTTTCCAACCTAATAAATTCGGACATTTTAGTGGTAATGGGAGATGGCAATGCTACTGTAAAGAGACTTTTGGCTCTTTATACCCAAGCTAGAATGGGATTGTTGTTGTTAAGTGCTGTCGACTCGTCTCCGACTCATATCAACCCCTCCTTGGGTTTCCGAGGCAGTATCTTTACGGAAGTAGATTGCCATGTCTTCCTTCCAAGAAGTAGCTGGTGGGTTTGAACCGCCAGTCTTCTGGTTAGCAGTCAAGTGCCTTAGGCACTACGCCACCAGAGCTCCAGAATGGGATTAGGAGGAAGTTATGTCGGGTGAATTTTTTTCCCTTCATTGTAATAGTTTATCTTACTTCATTTTTCCAAAACTTTGTTTATTTGCTTTTGAGGTGATTTGTTGATTATGGAAGGATGCCTTGGGCGAGAGTCTTTAAAGAAACGTAGGATTTGGGGACTTTGAAGATGATTATCTTGAAAAAATTTTCTTGCTCTTTATTTACGATTCAGAAAAGTGATGAATTCTGTTGACTGTTTTTCAAAGAGAGTTTTGTTCTTGTTACTTTGTCGCTATGAAGCCAGTTGACTTATTTCTGATTTTAGTAACTTGCCTTACTGCAAAATAACTTTTTTGGGCGACTTCTCGGGCCCCTCTCAGGGACCCGTGAACCTCGCCCGGGCCCCTCTCAGGGACCCGTAAACCTCACCCGGAAACTCAGAATAAAAACTTCTCTTTAACCTCAAAAAAAAAAAAAAAAAACCTTTTTTGGTACACTGGTTAAAGCGCTCCACTGCAAACCAAAAGATGGATGGTTCAAACCCTCCAGCCACTCCACGGGAGAAAGATGTAGCAGTCTGCTTCCATACAGCTGTACAACCTTGAAACCCTATGGGTCAGTTTTACTCTGTCCAAGACTGGGCAGTCTACTTCCTTAGAGATAACTGCCTCAGAAACTCAAGGAGGAGTCACTATGAGTCGTAATCGACTCCACCACAGTGAGTTTCGGCTTTTTTTTGTTTTTACGGTTGCTAAGAAGCTCTGGTGGTGCGGTGCCTAAGACCTTAGACTGCTAAATAGAAGATTGGCTGTTCAAACCCATCAGCCACTCCTCAGAAGGAAGACCAGGCAATCCACTTCCGTAAAGATTTACCGCCTTGGGAACCCAATGGGGGTCGCTATGAGTTGGAATCCACTCAGTGGCAGTGGGTTTGCTTTTTTTGGTTTGCTGCTTGGGAGCTCAGGAGCTCTGGTAGCATCCTGCCTAAGGCACTTGACTGCTAACCAGAAGGCTGGAGGCCACTCCTCGGAAGGAAGGTTGGGCAATCTACTTCCGTAGCGATACTGCCTCAGCAACCCAAGGAGGGGTCACTATGAGTCAGGTCTGACTCCAAAGTACATAACACCACCACCACCACTTGGGAGCTCTGGTGGCATAGTGCCTAAGGCATTTTACTGCTAACCAGAAGGCTGGCGATTCAAACATACCAGCCACTCCTCAGAAGGTTAGGCAATCTACTTCCGTAGAGATACCACCTTGGAAAGCCAAGGAGAGGTCCCTATGAGTCGAATCCACTCGAGGACAGTGAGTTTGTTTGTTTTATATGATTGTTATGAGTCAGAATTGATTCCATCACGAGTTTATTTTCTTCCAGCTTCCACCCTTGAATTCATTTACTAAGTGCTACTGTCACTCAGTTGCCTTCCAGTCAAGTTATTGATACAGGTTGATGTAAAGGACTGTGTGTATAGTTGACATTGCAGTTTGTACAGACTAGTTTAAAATCTGATATTTTTACTTAAAGGTGAAATAGAAGACTTTGATAATGTAATATTTTCTGGTTTTAAAAGTAATATATTTTCATTGTAGAAAATTTGCCAAAGAATGAACAATAAAATATTTGCAATTTCACCATCAATAATAAGCAATGCTAACATTTTCCTATGAAACCTTAGTGACACAATGGTTAAAATGCTGGACTGTTAACTGAAAGGCCAGCAGTTCAAAACTACCCACTGGCTCTGTAGGAGAAGGAGCTGGTAGTCTGCTCCCATAAAGATTGCAGCCTATGGGGCAGTTCTACCCTGTCATGTTGGGTCCCTATGAGTTGTAATCACCTGGATGGGATTGAACAACAACATTTTCTTTATTTACTTCCATTGGTATTTCTTCTCTCTCTTTTCCAAATTAAGATAATACTGTATAATAGCCTTTTATTTTGTTTTTAAAAACACTGTATCATAAACATTTTAATGTACTTAAATATGCTTGATGATTTTGTAGGATTTTATAGAATGCATGTGACACATGCTGAATCTAATTTTTGTTTTTATAACTGATTTTATGAGAATCATCTTTATACTTAAGGTTTTTTTTTTTTTTAATTTTTTATTTTGTTGTGTTTTGGGTTAATCTTAAGGTTTAGTGGGCCTCTTTAAGTATTTCCTTAGGGTTAATCCCTAAAAGAAGAATTGTTGTTATGTGCTGTGGAGTCAGCCCCGACTCTAGCAACCCCTACTTGGGTTTCTGAGGCAGTATCTCTATGGAAGTAGATTGTGCAACCTTCCTTCTGAGGAGTGGCTGGTGGGTTTGAACCGCCAGCCTTCTGGTTAGCAGTCAGGTGTCTTAAGCACTATGCTACCAGAGCTCCTGAAGAAGAATTAATAGCATCAAATTTTATGAAATGAAGCTCTGGATATCATTCATCCAATTTACTCTTTGGAAAGTTCTACCAGCAGTCCGAGAGTGTCTGGAAACTAGGGTATTACAATTAATAATAACTTTTTTGTTGTTGTTAAGAAAAATGACATCTTGTTTATATTTGTTTTTCTTTGATTATAGTGATTTTGCTCATTTTGTTCTTTAAATTTAATAATCTCTCTCCGTAAGTTCTGACTAATCTTCTTGAGTTCTCTGAGCTTGACCCTTTTAAGTAATTTAAGTAACCTAAATATCTATGGTTTTTTCTCTCACCTGCTCTGTTGGAAAAAGATGTGGCAATCTGCTCTGTAAGATATACAGCCTTGGAAACCCTGTGGGACAGTTCTGCTCTGCCCTATAAGGTTGCTGTGAGTCAGAATTGGCTCCCCAACAGTGGGTTTAGTTTAATTTTTTTTTTCTAATGGGAGCTCTGGTGGCGTAGTACCTAAGGCATTTGACTGCTAACCAGAGGCTGGCAGTTCAAACACACCAGCCACTCTTCGGAAGGAAGACTGAGCAATTTACTTCTGTAGAGATACCACCTAGGAAACCCAAGGAGGGGTCGCTTTGAGTGGAGTCGACTCGATGGCAGTGAGAGTTTAATTGTGAATTGGGTGAAAGTTTGCAAAGCAAATTTATTTCCCATATAACAGTTCATACACATTGTGTTTTGTGATATTAACTTCAATTCTCCACACTGTAACAGCTCTCTTTCAGCTTCTTTTGCATGTTTACCTCTTCCCTGTGCCCTTCCCTCCCATGTACTCCTGCCCCCCTCGCCTGCCAGCTATCTCCCTGTCCAAACACTGCCCTTCTATCATCCTAAGATTGATTGTTCCAAGGATTGTACATAACTAATGTAAATATTCACCCCATATGCCTGTCTGTTGTTTGGTTGGAAGCTACAGGGTGAGTTCAGTTCTAGATCTGAAGAGTAACTATGGGCGTTAAGTCTCAGGAGTCTTACCAGGCTCTATCAGACCAGCAAACCTGGTCTTTTTTCATGATTTTGAGTTTTGTTGCACATTGTTCTCCCACTTTCTCCAGGATCTCCTGCACCAATGCCGCTCCAAGGGTTTGGGTTAATCTTTATATGGAAGCAGACTGGCACATCTTTCTTCCTCAGAACTGCTGGTGGGTTTGACCAAACAACCTTTCTGTTAGCAGCCAAGAACTTAACCACTATGCTACCAGGGCTCCATTTTATATGTAGTACATTCTCATTGTCTCTGGGTTGTACACATGTTTAATGTACGTAGCTGCTTCCTGAAAGATTGGAAGTTCAGGTCTGTCCAGATCACATTGGAAGAAAAGGTTGAGTACTGAACAGTCAGCCATTTAAAACTATATGTAGCCTATTTCTAATCTAACATACATGGGGTCACTATGAGTCAAGAGTCAATTCAATGGCAATTATAAAATTATAAAAATTCAGATTGTTGTACTTGAATTTTAAGGGCTGAAGAGAAATTTGGAGATTGCTCTAAATTTAGGAAGTAATCAGTGTTATGGATTGAATTATGTCCTCTCAAAAATATGTGTTGTAAATCCTAATCTCTTTGCCTATAGTTAGGTACTTCTGGTGGTATCATGGTTAAAGCATTCAGCTGTGAACCAAAATGTTGGTTGTTTGAACCCACCAGCTGCTCTGTGGGAGAGAGATGAGACAGTCAGCTTCTGTAAAGATTTACAGGCTTGGAAACCCTATAGGACAGTTCTGCTCTGTCCTAAAGGGTTGCTATGAATTGGAAATGACTCAGTGGCAGTAGGTTTTGTCATGGTATGCCTGTAGTTTTTATCTCATTTGAGAATGGGTAGTCTTTTTATGTTAATGAGGCAAGATTAGCGTAGGGTGTATCTGTTTTTAAAAAATTATGGTTTGGGTACATATTTACAAAGCAGATTTGTTATACTCTCAAAACTTCATGCACATTTGGTTTCATGCTCTGATTACAATCCCAACCATAAAAATCTCTCCTCCCCTTTCCTCCTGTGAGTACCCCTTCCATGTGACCTTATCTATGTATTCCTGTCTGTCTAGCTTTCCCTCTGTGTGAATTCTGCCCATCTGATTTCACATGGCTGATTGATATAAGGGGTGCATCTCCCTAGGGCAGGTGGGTGCATCTCCCTGGGGGTAGATGTTCTGATTGTAGGTCTTTCTACTGTTGGGCTGAGAGCCAGTCCATGGAAGTGAGTCAATTTCCAGGCCAGAAGGATAACCCAGGGCCATAGTCTTGGGGGTTCCACCAATCTCTCTCTGACCAGTAATTCTTTTCATTTTTGTGTTTTTGAATTTTGTTCCACATTTTTTCTCCCACTCTATCCAGGATCTCCAATGTTGATCCATTTCCAAGTTGTTGGCATTGGTAGCTGGGCACCATCTAGTTCTTCTGGTCTCAGGGTTATGAAGGCTGAAGTTCTTGTGGTCCATCATATATCTTTGGACTAATTGTTTCCAAATGACTTTACTTTTCTTCACCCCTCTTTGCTCCAGATGAGAGAACACCAATAGTTGTATCTTAGATGGCCCCTGGAAAGCTTTTAAGATCCCAGTCGCTACTCACCAAAGTAGGATGTTGAACAAGACTTTTATGTACTATTTTGTGCCAATTGAGCATGATGTCCCCTGAGACTATGGTCCCGAGCCTGTAGGTCCAGTCATTCTCTCTCTCAAGGTATTTGATTGTCTCTGAGAAGCTGCACCAACCTTGTCCTCTGTTACTTTGGTAATGTATATGGATAATTTTGTAGCACAAGTATGTATGTAAGACTATCTTCAGCCAAATCTGTTCTTGGTCTTGGGTATGTTCCTATTTGCCTATCTCCACCTGATCTTCTCACTTGTGTTTGAAGAGTAATTAGGGCCATCAGTCTCACCATAGTCTAGTGTTTGGTAAGGAGCTTGGGTGGCGTAGTGCCTAAGTAAGGCATTTAACTGCTAACCAGAAGGCTGGCAGTTCAAACCCACGAGCCACTCCTCAGAAAGAAGGTTGGGCAATCTACTTCTGTAGAGATACCGCCTTGGAAACCCAAGGAGGGGTCGCTATGAGTCGGATTCAACTCAGTGGCACTGAGTTTGTTTTTTTTGGTTAGTGTTTGGTAAAGCCACTGGTAATGCAGTATTGTGCATGCAGTAGAATTTTCCTCTGTTGTCTGTATCTTTTGTGCACATTTCTGTGACCTTCCTTTTCCCATTGTCCTCTTGCTGGTCACATACTTTTTCCATACCATCCCTCCCTCACCCAAATCAACATGTAGGGTGTATCTTGGGTGAGTCTTTTTTGAAAAGTAGAAAGAGATTAAACTGGGTGGAAGGGAGAGATAGATATTTAGATTTATTTATAGCCATTGAAAAACAATTCTAGGAGTTGTAATCATTAAAAAAAAAAAATAGAAGAGCATATCAGAGAATACTGTGTATAATAAGTATTGAATAAGTATAGATCATTATCTATAGTGTATACTGAGTTGCACTGTACTTTATAAAGGCTTTGGAATCAGCCTGGTTTGACTTCCAGAGCAGCCACTTACTTACATTCCACTCTCACACAGTTGTTACTTACTGCTTCAGTTTTCTCATTTGTAGAATGGGGATTATGCTGATACCTTCCTCATAAAGTTGTTGTGAGGATAAAAGAGGTGGTGATGTTTAGAACAGTACGCTTTAAAATAAATGGCTTAAAAAATGTTGCCTGTTAATAAGATTACATATTGTCATGCTATTTTTATAGTGAAATAATTGTTGCCTCTGTACACCATGAAGAAATGAATGCTGGCCATGACTAAATTGCTTTTCATATACTCAAAAATAGTAAAATAATAAAAATATGAAGAATGGTAGTAACATCTTATTTCTCCTATAAATATTTCCAAATATGTAAATATGTTTTAAAAACAGTCACAGTATTACTTATAGTCAACACAATTAACAGTGTTTAATAATAATTTGTATTATTATAAAAATACTTAGTCCCTGTCTAGTTTTTCCTCTCTAAAAAATTGTCTCAAAATTCTCTTTATTCAGTAACAAAAAAGAGAACCTAATTGAAAAATGAGCAGAAGACTTGCATAGAAAACTTCACCAAACATATACAAATGATCACAAAGGATATGCAGAGGTGCTTATTGCCAATAATCCTTGGGGAAATACAAATCAAAACCACAATGAAGTACCATTTAACATCCCTGGTAGCATAGTGCCTAAAGCACTTGACTGCTAACCAGAAGGCTGGCAGTTCAAACCCACCAGCCACTCCTCGGAAGGAAAGTTGGGCAATCTACTTCCGTAGTGATACTGCCTTGGAAACCCAAGGAGGTGTCGCTATGAGTCGGGTCCGACTCGATGGCAAACAACAACAACAACTTCCGTAGTGATACTGCCTCGGAAACCCAGGGAGGGGTCACTATGAGTAGGGTCTGACTTGACGGCAAATAACAACAACAAAGGTGTAGTGAATAAGGCACTTGACTGCTAACCAGAAGATCAGTGGTTCAAACCTACCAGCTGCTTTGCGGAAGGAAGACTTGCCAATCTACTTCCATAAAGATTTACAGCCTTGGAAACCCAATGGGAGTTGCTGTGAGTTAGAAACGACTCGATGGCAGTGAGTTTGGTCGTGGTTTTATGGGATGGACCAAGGAGCTCTGGTGAAGCATTGCCCAAGACATTGGATGGGTAACCAGAGGGTTGGTGATTCAAACCCACCAGCCACTCTGCAGAAGGAACACAGGGCAGTCTACTTCTGTAAAGATTTACCACCTTGGAAACCCAGTGGGGGTTGCTGTGAGATGGAATTAACTCAGTGGTGGTGGGTATTTATAGGATGAATAAGCAGCATCACAATAAATGTAGAAAAGATTGAAGTTGTCAAAGTTTTCTTTTTACTTGGATCCACAGTCGACACCAGTGAAAGCAGCAGTCAAGAAATCAGACCTCATAGTGCTCTGAGCATATCTGCTGCAAAAGACCTCTTTAAAGTGCTGAAAAACAAAGATGTCTCTTTGAAGACTGAGTCAACCCAACTCATAGCAACCCCTCCTTGGGTTTCCGAAGTGGTGTCACTATGGAAGTAGATTGCCAAACTTTCCTTCTGAGGAGTGGCTGGTGCATTTGAACCACCAGCCTTCGGTTAGCAGTTAGGTGCCTTAGGCACTATGCTGCTACACTAAGGTGTGCCTAACCCAAGCCATGGTACTTTCAGTAGCCTCATATCCATGTGAAAGCTGGACAATGAATAAGAAAGACTGAAGAAGAGTTAATGCTGTTGAATTGTGATGTTGGTGCACCATGGACTGCCAGATGAATGAAGAATTCTGTCCTGGAAGAAGTGCAGCTGGAATGCTCCTTGCAAGCAAAAAAGGCCAGACTTCATCTCACCTACTTTGGTTATGTTATTAGAATAGACCATTCCCTGGAGAAGGATATCATGCTTGATAAAGTGGAGGGTCAGTGAAAAAGGGGAAGACCCTCAGCAAGACTCATTGACACAGTGGCTGCAGCAGTGGGCTAAGGTACAGCAAGGACATGAGGATGGTTCAGACTGGGCAGTGTTTCATTCTGCTATACTTAGTGTTGCTATGAGTCAGAACCAACTTAACGGCACTTAACGACTACAACATAGGATACTGTAAAGATCTCTGGTGGCACCTTTGGGAAGGCATTTAGCTGCTGACCAGAAGGTTGGTGGTTCAAACCTACTGGCTCCTCTGTGGGAGGAAGAGGAGCACTCTATTTCCGTGAAGATTTACAGTCTTGCAAACCCTATGGATTTGCCTTGAGTTGGAACTGACTTGATAGCAGTGGGTTAGGATGGATTTGATTCCCCCAAAAAATATGAAAAACAACAAATGTTGGTGAGGCTGTGGGAGAATTGCAACCCTCATCCATTGCTGGTGAGAATGTAAGATGGTATAACTGCTATGGAAATCAGTTTGGTGGTTCCTCAAAAAGGTGTAAACAGAATTACTTTATGACCCAACAATTCCACTGCCAGGAATATACCCAAAAGACTTAAAAGCAGGGACTCATACAGATATTTATATATCAGTTTTCATTGCAGTAGTAATAGCCATAATTTTGCTTGGAAACAACCCAGGTGTCCATCAGCAGATGAAAAGATAAGCAAAATGTGGTACATATGTACAGTGGAATATTGTTCACCCATAAAGAGAAATGAAGTTCTGATATATTTTCTGACATTATGCTGAGTGAAATAAGTCAGATACAAAGGATAAATATTGTATAAGCCCACTTATATGAAGTATCTAGAATAGGTGAATCATAGAGGTAGAAGTTTATTAGTGGTTACCAGGGGATGGAGAGAGGGGAGAGTTAGGAGTTAATGCTTAAGGGGTACAGAATTCCTGTTTGGGATGATGAAAAACTTTTGGAAATGGAGAGTGGTGATGATCACATAACATGGTGAATGTAATTAATGCCATTGAATTTTACATTTAAAAATGGTTAAAAAAAAAAAAAATAAGGCAAATGTTTTATCTCTTGCCACAATAAGATAAAAAGAAAAAGAATGTCTTTTTATAGTTGGTGTTCTGGTTACCTAGTGCCGCTCTGACAAGAAATATACCACAAATGGGATGGCCTTAACAAACAGGAGTTTATTCTTACAATTTGGAGGCTTTAAGTCCAAGTTCAAAGTGCCAGGCTCTAGGGGCTGGG
>NW_006921659.1:10072116-10077692 GCF_000298275.1 Orycteropus afer afer
CCAAAGTTTGGTTATCCATTCCTCAGTTGTTGGACATCTAGGTTGTTTCCAAGTTTTGGCTATTGTAAATAGTGCTGCGATGAACATCGGCTGTTTATAAGCTTTTTAAGAACACAAAACTTCATGAAAGTTTATTCCTGTTGTGTATCTTCACTTGGTTCCTCTTGAAGATACTTTTATTTCCTATTCTGAACTGGGATTTTAGATAGTTGAGGTTGCTGTTGAAATGGATGGATAAAGGACTAAAATTGTCTACTACATCAACTTGGGCCAAATTTTTACATCTCCATTTTAAAGTAGGACAAAAAAGTAAGAACTGTTCTGATGTCTAGAGTGGAGAGGAGAAAAGCATAGTTCTATGCCTCTACCTGGTCTACCTCATTTCCTGATTTACCATGTAAGTGAGTTTAATTGTCCATTGTTCTAATATGTTTAAATAGTTGTGATTATAATAGCCACATTAGATATGTCACACCCAGGATCGTAGAATAGGGTATTCATTCCCTTGTCGATTGATCTCACATCCAGATACATTGTCCCAAGTGTTCGTACACTTCAAAGCTATTTGAAAGTGGTTGTATAGAGATCTTAACAGCTTACATAAAAGATCTGTTTTGTCCATAGTAGGGATAAAAATAAATCTGTCATTTTGATAGGAGACTTAAGGCACATGAGTTCAGCATGAGGATTGAGAAACAGGTTTTGCACTTGAAGGACAGTATTCTTGGCCTGCTGAAAATGCTTTTCCAGTCCTGTTTTTTTTTTGTTGTTGTTATTAAAATTACTTTCTGTCAACAGTAACTGAAGAGAGCCATTATATTTTATACATGAAGAAATATGACAGATAGTGTATGATTCACAAGTCAGTGAAGAGGGATGACAGAAGTTCATGACCCTTCCTCTAATTTTTTATTCTATAAAGATTGCTTTTGACATTCAGTACTTTCAGTTTTGTTTTTTATTTATTGAATGAGTGCCTTGTACAACTTAGAGGTGCTTAGTGAATGTTGGCTAAATGACTTGAGTACTTCCTGTTCCCTTCTGTAGCTTCTGATGTTTTTTAGAAATAGCATTTTACAATAATTTATAATTTTAAATTTGTCTAGATTGAAGCAGAAATTCTGGAGGAATTGAGCCCCTTTACTGGTCCACCTGTTTTTTTGGTTTAGCTTTTTGTTTTGTTCCCTCACCCATTGTTGTCAGATGGGTAATGTATTTCTCTTGGCCTTGGTTTTTGTATTACTCTTTTCACCCATAAGTGTTGTACTGAATTGCTCTTCATGCCAGTTCAAGCCTATTAAGCTGTCACAGAGCACTGGATGACTGGACCCTGTGTCATTTTGGTACCATAAGCTTCCTATAATTGCTGGAGTGTTTGGGTGGAAAGATACTTCCTTGTACAAAGGGATCCTGTGTTGCTCATGATTGTGTAAGAATGTTAAAAGGAAGACTTAGGAATTCTTGTCCATACTTGGGCTGCATATTCGTCAGATTTGAAGCATAATTTTTCTTTATATGTTTTGATCTGGACTGTGAGCGCAAAAAGGGCAGAGCCTATGTGTTAGTTAATTTTGCTCTAATTCTTCATGAAATAGGTGTTCACTTAGTGGTGGTTTTGACTTATTAATGTTTGTGAAAGTAGCAGTAATGATTGTTAAATAGGAAAAACATGGTATATTTTTCTTTTAAGTTCAATTTTGGAAGGGAGGAGCATTATGAATCACTGCTTTTCTTCAACAGCCCCTGCCATAAACACTTTTCTTTATTAAGTATTGTGATTTGGGTGAAAATTTATAGAGCAAATTAGTTTCCCATTCAGTAATCTATTCACATTTTGTTTTGTGACATTAGTTGCAGTTCTCTTATTATTTTCCCTGCTTCCTCCCTAGGTTTCCTGATTCCATTTGTCCTTCTTTTCCTGTTGCGGAAAAAAAAGTCCTTCTTAAACTTTCGTTTTTGGGCAAATGCCCTTTTGGTTACATAAGCTGATTGTTCTGAGGAGCATGCTCCTCATAGGTGTTGTTTGTTCACTTTCTAGTCTTGTTGTTTGGCTGAAAGGGATGAGTTCAGTACATGGTTGGAAAGGTGACTAAGGGTAATAGTCTGAGGGAGTCCACCAGTCTCTATGAAACTAGTAAGTCTGGTCTTCTTTATGATTTTGAATTTTGTTCTTCATTTTTCTCCTGCTTTTGTTCAGGACCTTCTATTGTGATCCTGATCAGAGCAGTCAGTAGTGATAGCTGGGCACCATCTACTTCTTCTGGTTTTGGGCTAGTAGAGTCTGTGGTTTGCATGGTTCATTGGTCCTTTGGACTAATTGTTTCCTTGAGTCTTTGATTTTATTCACTTTTTGCCCTGGGCAGGGAGAGACCAATAGTGGCATCTTATACATAAAAACACTTTTGTGGGTCTGTTTTTTCTGATTACTTTTCTCAAGCCCCCGCTCCCCCAAATTAACTATAGATTTTGGTAAAGGATCCCTGTCATGCCTCTGAATAGGTTTTAGAAATCCAGCCATATGGATACGGACACACAAAGACATATTTTAAACAATTATTATTTTTTTTTTTAGTAGGACTACCTGGTCTGTTGTTTCAGTATTACGGAAGATTTATTTCCTAAGATTTTCATAATGTTAGATGGAGGAACTTTGTAGATACTTGAATTTACAAGTTTATTCAAAGCTTTATTTTGTTCCGTTCCTTTGATTATAATGCTGATATTAAATCATTTCAGTTGCAGAAGTCAAAGCAAGAAAAGTAGTTTCTTCTAAAAGGCTTATTCAATTAATGAGAATGTTAGTTATTGACTTACAAGATACAGTATTTTATTAATAAATAAAGTTTTATTGAGAGTCACTGTGTGCCTGGGTATTTTCAGTATTGAATTGACTTAAGGAAATAGGATATCCATATCATAAAGAAGTTTATAATCTGGCTGAGTAGTTTGTGTGTACACACACACACACACGTGCACACAATGTATTATAAATATATATAAAATACTATATATGTGGCAATTAGGTTGTGTGTTAACTTGACTAGGCCATGATACTCAGTGATTTGACAGTTAGGATGTAGTTTTGCAGTTATGTAATGATACAACCATCCCCCATTTTGTAATCTGATATAATGTTATCACTTCCATGATAAGATCTGATATAACGTAATGACTTGTCATGATGAGATTTAGTATAATGTAATCACCTCTATGATGAGATCTTATGTGAGCGGCCAGTCATTTGAAAGGGAGTGTCCTTGGGGGGTATGGTCTATGTCTGATATGTATGGAAATTCTGGCAAAGCTCTCTAGCTTTTTGCTCATTCTGGATACTACATCTGGTTGTCATCGTCTGACCTCTGGTTTTTGGAAGTTGAACTAGTGGCCTACTATATTGCCTGCTGATCTTGAGATTCCTTAGTCTACGCAGCCTGTGAGCCAGCAGCCTGCCTCCTGACCTGCCAGTCTTGATTGAGTTCATCAGCCCTTGTAGCTACATGAGTCAGGAGAAGCTTCCAGTCTGTTATCTGACCTATGGACTTGGAATTTGCTAGTCTCTTCAACCATATGACCTCTTTCTTTGAGAAAAAGCTATATATATATATATATACATTTATAAGTTTCACTGATTTTGCTTCTCTAGGAAACCCAGCCTAAAACATTATACAGTAATATATATGGCATACATACCAAACCAAAACCAAACTCACTGCCATCAAATTGATTCCGATTCATAGCGACTCCCTTTGGATTTCCAACATGGTAAATCTTTATGGAAATAGATTGCCTCATCTTCCTCCTGTGGAGTGGCTGGTGGGTTTGAACCACCAGTCTTCTGGTTAGCAGCCAAATGCCTTAGGCACCGCACACCAGAGATTCTTATAGCTTACATAATATTACATATAATATATAACCGTATATCATGTATGTTGTTGTTGTTAGATCCCATTGAGTTTATTCCAACTCATATTGACCCTGTGTACTAAAGAAAGCATTGCCCAGGTCCTGTGTCATTCTCACAGTTGTTGTCATGCTTAAGCCCATTATTGCAGCCACTATGTCAATCCATCTCATTGAGGGTCTTTCTCTTTGTTGCTGCCCCTTTACTTTACCAAGCATGATATCCTTCTCCAGGGTTTGGCTCCTTCTGACAGCATGACCAAAGTATAAGAGATGAAGTCTGGCAATTCTCGCTTCTAAGGAGCATTCTGGCTGTACTTCCTCCAAGACAGATTTGTTTGTTTTTCTAGCAGTCCATGGTAAATTCAGTATTCTTTGCCAACTCAAATGGATCAATTCTTGTGCAATCTTCTTTATTCATTTTCTAGCTCTCATGTGCATATGATGTTATTGGAAATACCCTGGCTTAGGTCATACATGGTATACATAAGAGTACTTGGGCAGTGAAAATAGTTAACACATTCAGCTGCTAACTGAAATGGTGAAGACTTAAGTTCTCCCAAAGTGCCTGACAGTCTGCTTCTCAAAAATCAGCCATTGGTAACTCTGTGGAGCACAGTTCTGCTCTGACATACCTGAGGTTGCCATAAGTTGGGGCCAACTTGATGGCAACTATTTTTTTATGGTATACATGCACACACACACTTGTGTGCATACATATGTATATCTATATATATTGAGAGTGTATGTATAAAACTATTCAACTAGTTCATAAATTTCTTCATACCATGGGTTATATTTCCTTAATCATTTAGTGCTGAGTATAAACATATGTTTATACATACACACATGTATATTTGTGTGTATAATGTGTGTATGTTGTGTGTATATGTGTATCATTTTCAGTTTCTAAGCATGAAATTTCATTTAATTATTTAACGATCCTAGAAAAGTCAGGTGTGAGGATACGCAAACCTGAAAAGTCAAATACAAGGGAGTTTACAGCTGAGTACAATACGAGTGGTACTGCAGAAGGTGAATCTTCAAAGTGTGAGGCTTTATGTCATTCATAGGAATTTGTGTAGGCTCCATCATTGAAGCAGATCTGAGAGGAATGTTGAATAATAACTAGGAATGGATCAGAGTTTGAGAAAACATTATGAACAGAATGAAGTGAGTAAGTGTACACATAGACATGCATAATACTAATAATGTGATTGTTTTTATAACTCATATTAGTGTTAACTTTGAAATATTGTGTAATCATGAATGTAGGATATAAAATCTGGACATAATTTTGCTATTCCCATTCCCCATCTGCAAAAACGGCGAGGAGGCAACATGTTCTGACCTCCTCTAATCTCACAAGAGGAAGACAGGATTACAAGCAGTAACCCAAGGCCTATTACTGCAAGGCCAAACATGCTGCCTCCCTCCAGCCCTTTCACCAGCAGTTCCTCCCAAAGCACCCACCACCTCTCTCCTGGGTTCGATAATTTGTTCCAGTGGCCACACAGAACTCACAGATTACAGGGTTTATTAGGGAAGCACCAGGCTACGACTCAAGTTCAGGAAGAACGCTCAGTCTCTCTCCCAGCCCACTGTCCCTCAGCCAAGAGTCTCTCACAGTCTCTTTCCCAGCAGTGCTGGTCCCTCGGTGTCTCACTCAGCAATGC
>NW_006921659.1:10077792-10083340 GCF_000298275.1 Orycteropus afer afer
GCTACATGCAGGGTCCAAGCGTGCCATAGGCTAGAGACCATTCTCAAAGCTTCTCCTTATATACAGGAAGCAGACCACATACCCAAAGGCAGCTACTCAGCTGCTCCCAGTAGATTCCACCATGGAGTTGATTACCAGTCTCATCGTGGGGAATACTACATCCAGCTGCCCAGCCACTCAACCACACCTAGCCAAGTTGACATACAAACATAACCATCACAGTTCGTTTGTTTGAGTCAGAATCCAAAAAAAGTCTGCACATTATATTTGGTTGACTGTTTTCTTAAGAGTTTTTTCTCTATAATTGTCCCTCCTCCTTTTCTATAAAATATTTTTTATTTTAAAGTAATTTTAAACTTAATGAAAAGTTGTATAAATAGTACAAAGAGCTCTCGTATACCCTTCACCCAGTTTCCTCCAATTTATACGATAATAGTTATTAAACTAAGAAATTAACCTTAGTGTACTAAGGTTGATATACTAAATTAATGTTAGTATTATTAACTAAACTTCAGACTTTATTAGAATGTCACCATTTTCTCCATTAATACCCCTTTCTGTTTTAGGATCCAGTCCAAGATCCCACATTACATTTAGTTGTGATGTCAACTTTAATCTGTGATAGTTCATGAACCTTTCTTTGGCTTTCATGGCCTTGAGACTTAAGAGAACTGGTGAGATATTTTGTAGAATGCCTGAGTTTGGGTTTTTTTGGTTTTTTTTTTTGAAGTTTTCTCAAGGTGAGATTGAGATTTTGCATTTTTTTTTGGCAGGAATACAACAGAAACGATGTCCTCTTCTCTGTTTATCATATCAGGGCTGCATGATGGAGCTGTGTATTATTTCTGGTGTGTTGTTTTAACCACTTGATGGTGTCTGCTTGTGTTCCTAGTATAAATGTACTATTTTTCCTTTGTGTCAATTTATTATGTTTTCCTTTGTGAGATACTTTGGTACCACACAAATATTTTCTTTTCTTCTCAAACTTTCACCTTTTAATTTTACTACTGGTAATAAAACATTTTAAGGGCTAACTAGGAGTTTTCAAGGTTGTTTCCCTGTAAGTAGCTATTATTTAAAACCGTAAACCTCTAAAAATGCATTTTTGAGAGATTACCATTAGTAATATGTAAAAATAAATTAAAAACACTAGCTGAAAATTACCAAAGTATAACACGGCATCATAAATGTTCTTGATTTGTAATCTTTTTTCTTAGAGTATGTGTTGTAAACTTATTCTATTAAAAAAAAAAAAATGAAAGTGTGAAATAGTGTAAAGTGGTATGTAAATGTAAGATATTAATACTGTTTTGTAGAAGCTTCTAAAAGAATTTCTTTTGTTACAGGAAGAGAGTACTATGTATATTTAAGGTTTTTAAATCATTTTAGCGTGTTACTGTGTGCCGTTGAGTTGATTCCCATGCATAGTGACTATATGAGGAGCTCTGGTAGCGTAGTGCCTAGGGCACTTGACTGCTAACCAGAAGGCTGGCAGTTCAAACCCACCAGCCACTCCTCGGAAGGAAGGTTTGGCAGTCTACTTCCATAGTGATATTGCCTCGGAAACCCAAGGAGAAGTCAGTATGAGTCTGGTGTGACTCCACGGCACATAACAACAACAACAACAGTGACTATATGACAGAGTAAAACTGCCACTAGGATTTCCTAGAGGCAGTCTTTATGGGAGCAGATCCCAGGCATTTTCTTCAGCAGGTGGGTTTGAAACACTGACCTCTCAGTTAGCGGCAGAGTGCTTAACCATTAAACCACCAGGGCTCCTTCTGTTTTCATATGTATAAATAAGTATGATAAAACATGAAGTTTGTAAACATCTTTCTGAAAGTAAAATAAATTTAGATCGTTAAAGCTGCAGAAAACATCAGGTCTGTAATTTTCCTTTCAAATCCAGAAGCTATAAATGCTTTTGCAGTGATACAGAGGAGTTAGATAAACAGTGGGAAGGCTAGGAAAATCTGCACTTTAGCAAATTTTGCAATCCACTGGTTTTTTTGCAGTCCACTGCCCTTACCTTCTCATATCTTCTCTCCTTGCCTTTTATGTGGAGTTAAGAAAATTCTAATCTTTGTTATCACTGCTTGGAAAAAGTAGTCATAAAATTGAAATGTGTGACTTGGTGTATTTCTAGATGAGATAATTTAATTATTTCTGTTTTTTATTCAGATAATGAAACTGCTGTTTATACATTAATGCCAATGGTTATGGCTGATCAACACAGGTAGGTGCCTGTTTTATAAATTTACACTTTATGAGAAGTACAAATTTACCTAAGTGTTACACATACACATATACAGTTTGCCCATAGATTCAGTGCTTGTGTGTTGTTTTAAATCCTCAGGTTCTTTCCTAATTTTGATGTTGCCTTGGGGCAAGTTACGTAATCTCTCTGTTAAAATTTTCTGACTATGAAATAAGGAACAGGATTTTCCAAGATCCATTTCAGCTATAAAATTCTATGATAAAGCTATTTCCTAAATGAATTAGAGGTCACCACTAATTTTTATAGCAAAAGGTTTGGGTTGAAGTACAACTTTTTTCTTACGCATAACTACTTTGATGTTTTTTTCTTGATACTCTTTTACAGAGGGACATATAAGATACACTTAGCTGGCAGTGTGATGGAATATTTACATTTGGAGCAGATATGTCTCTGTTGTGGTATAAAGAGAAGAGAATGAAGAGAAACTGTATTTAGAAATAGGTTTAAAATATAAATAATTTCTGCTTTAAATTTCCTATTTGGTGTGATCTAAAATTTTTCTTTTTATATTCTTCATTTGGCCAGAATTTATATAGGTAGGCTCAGCTTTCTGTAAGGGGAATAGCCACCCCTATACCTTTTTGTTCTTTCAGAATTTTGGGAGAGCTGAGCTAAAATGTACTCTGTTAACTGTACTCAAATAGTTTCCTTTTTGGATACTGTGCTGGCTACAGTGCTACAGCTAGAGGATAGTGCCTTGTTTTCTAGTTGGTGTCAGACAGAACCTTTAGACTTGATTTATCATGTTCTTATAAACTATATTTTCACATAATTGACTTTTAAAATTTTTGGTGTAGGTCTGTTTCTGAACTACTATCAAATTCGAAGTTTGATGTCAATTATGCTTTTGGACGTGTGAAAAGAAGCTTGCTTCACATTGCAGCAAAGTAAGACTAAAGATACCGTGGGTCCAACTCTTGTCTAGAGTAAGGATTATCAAGCTTTGAATCATCATTGGCCCGCAGTAGTTGTGGGGAGAGATGAGAACAGATAGCTAAGTGGTTCTTTATATTGTTTTTGGCACAGTATGCTGTACTTGCATTCTTAAGTCTAAATTGTTAACTTTGGGATTGGACTGGTAAAAAAGAAAGTCTCACATCAAGTATTGTCTTAACTTGTTTTGGATCAGATCAAAAAGTAGGTTATGCATGGGGAGTGTCATTACTGGATGCACTTAAGAGAAAACACTCACCAAAATTTTCCGTTTATAAGATTTGCAATATAAGATTTTAAATAGGGTGCAGTGAACAAAATTGTAATGAGCAGCTCTATGATGATATGCTGATTACTTGTGAAGTCATTGGTTTTATATTTCTTATCTATATAGGAGACTGGTTTTATACATGGTCTGCCTGTGTGTAATCAGTCAACTAGCTGATACCTAGCCTCTTTTCAGGGTTTAGGTATATGTGTTGAAATTAATTGTTAATTTGGTTTCTGGAAAGAAGTACAATAAGAGTACTGTATAGTTTCTTTTATAAACTAATATTTATATTACTTTGTCTGAATTTCTTAAATATTTTATAGTTCTCACAGTATGTTCTGGTTACCTAGTGCTGCTCTGACAAGAATATACCACAAATTGGATGCTTGAACAAACAGGAGTTTATTCTCCTATAGTTTAGTAGGCTAGATGTCTGAATTCAAGGTGCCAACCTCTAGGGGCTGTGTGAAAGCCCTTTGACTTTGGGCTTCAGCTCCGCCTCTTGTTCCCGGCCCACTGAAGCTCTTCACTCCAGCAGCTACTGGTTGCTGAGGCCCAAGGTCGACAAATAAAATGGCACAGTCCCGATGTTACCAAACCACATGGCAGGCTTATTAATTCAAGTCCATTGTAAGTCCCCAAGGACAGCAGAGTATGGCAGGCTGCTGAGCAACGACATGACTACATGCAGGGTTCAAGCATGCCACAAGCTAGAGACCATTCCCAAAGCTGTTTCTTATATACGGGAACAAACCTCATACCCAAAGCAGCTACTTAGCTGCTCCAATAGATTCCACCATGGAGGTGATTACCAGTCTCACCATGGAGAATAACTACATTCAGCTGCCCAGCTATTCACCCAGGCCTAGCCAAGTTGACACACAAACTTCACCACCACACAGTAGAAACTACTGTATTGAAAGTAGAGGATAATTACTGTTTGTGACAGAAGTTAAATCAAATTCTAGGCAAATTTAAAAAAAAACAAACTTAGAGCCTTGGTGTTGATTTCAACTCATAGCAACCCCCCACTGGGTTTCCGAGGTGGTAAATATGGAAATGCATTGCCCCGTCTTTCTTCCGTGAAGTGACTGGTGGGTTTGACCCACCAGCAGTCAGATGCCTTAGGCACTGTGCCACCAGAGCTCCTTTCTAGGCAAATAGGTACTTTAAATATAGAACGCATTTGTTTTAATTAAGCATGTAAACTATGGTGATTGTTGAACGTATCTGAACTGTCTTTTATTGTTCTTTTAGTTGTGGATCAGTGGAATGCTTGGTTCTGCTATTAAAGAAAGGAGCAAATCCTAACTATCAAGATATTTCAGGCTGTACGCCCCTTCATTTGGCAGCTAGGAATGGGTAATTATTTTATTTACTTAAGTAGCTTAAGTTGTCCTATCAGTTACAGCTAACAGTATTTAAGGCACTCTGCTGTACCTTGATTTGGTGATTTATTTTCTTTAAATATTTGCCTTGGAGTAACACTACAGAAATGATGTGTGTATTTTGCTCATGTGTAATTTTTTTTCCCCATGTTACGTATATTAATGGTAAGTCTGTTCTTTCTTCTTAATATGGGTTTTGGGTCATTATACTCAATTTTTAAATAATTTTAATGTTTAATAATTTATTAAATTGTTTGGTGATATTTATGTCTTGAAAATATAATTTTGAAAGTTCATTATTACTTGTATTATGGTGACATTGTGTTTTTTTTAACCTCTTGCTTCTAATAGCCTTTTCTTGCCAGTCTTTGGTCATCCCTAACTCCGTGGCTTGTTTTCTAAATTATTTAGTTAATTTTATTGATGGAATTAAAAAAGTGAATATGGTTGCACCCATTTTATTTTGTAAGTATTTAATAATGACCTGTATCAGAGTAATTTGGTACTTTTCTGTTCCTTTTTGGCTGTTGTTGTTTGCCATCGAGTCGGACCCGACTCATAGCGACCCCTCCTTGTTGCTATGGCAGTATCACTACGGAAGTAGATTGCCCAACCTTCCTTCCGAGGAGTGGCTGGTGGGTTTGAACTGCCAGCCTTCTGGTTAGCAGTCAAGTGCCT
>NW_006921659.1:10083855-10084448 GCF_000298275.1 Orycteropus afer afer
AAACTCCCCTTGGGCAGACTGGCCACTCAGAACACAGTCATCTGATCCCATCATGGGAACAACCACACAGAACTGGGGTCCAGCCAAGTTGACATGCAGCTCCAAATATCACAGTAGCCTTCCTCAATAGCATAGATGCTTTTTTCAATTTTTTCATTAAATATGTTGTCTTTTTATAAAAAGTATTTAAAAAAACTCAAATATTTAATATGACATATTGAATATGTTTTTGCCTTTTCTTGGTAACTCTTGTCATCATTATGAACATAATTATATTATTGTTTGCTATTTTAAACCTTCCTATTCATGGGTTTTCACTCTCCTTTTGTCAGGAATTTCAAGTGTCATCTTATGTCTGCCTCTACCACTATTTAATTTATTTATTAAAACAATGAACTGTTTTACTGGACTGAGAAACTAGATCAGAATGGTTGGAATTATGTTTACAATGAAACAGTGTAGTTTTTGACTCGGCGCTTGAGGAGCTCTGTTTATAAGTTTTTTTTTAAATTTTTTTTTATTAGGATTTGGGTGAAGATTTACAGAGTAAATTCACTTTTCATACAGCAGTTCACATATACTTTGTCTCATGT
>NW_006921659.1:10091228-10115630 GCF_000298275.1 Orycteropus afer afer
TATAGCATCAGAACTCTAAGCACCTGAGAGAGAGTGGGCACCTCCCAGAACATTGTTTTGTGCCACTCCCAACAGAAATACTCCAGGTGGACACCTTCAGCAATCAGGAGCTCCTCAGTTGCTCATAGAAAATCCCACCTTGGAGTTTACAAAGACTTATGGATAGAAAAGCCACACAAAGTAATTTACTATACCACACCATCCATTAAAATCACATTGTCTTAAATTTCTAATGAAAATTGCTATGCAAATATTCATTCAACACTAGAAATTTATCTTACTTTTGAGTGATGAATTTGTCCCAATGACATGAAACCTGATTGTGCCATTTTTTATCCTATTATCTTAGAGCCCTAGTAATAATTCCATATTTTATTTTAAATGTTATATAGAGTTTTCTTTAAAAAAAAAATACTGTAGTTGTGGACTGATACAAAATTTAGTAAAATATTTGTCATTTGTTTATTTTGTTCTTCTTGTTAATTGCCGTTGAGCCATTTATGACTTATATTGGCCCCGTGTGTGCAAAATAGAACTTCTGCATAAGATTTTTAAGACTGTAATGTTTCAGAAGCACATCGCCAGACCTATCTTCCAAGCAGGGCTTTGAACCAGTTTTAATCACTTCAGTCATGGCTCAAACAGCGAAATTGGAACAGACTCAAATTTGTAAAATGTGGTGCTGTACTGGAACAGTAACTGGAATGGGAAAAATTACAGGTTGAAGCCCTGGGCTGAGAGACTTGGCAGAGGCATAGTGAGCCCTTGCAGAAGCCTAAGGCAGGAGACTGGGCTCTTGTTAGACTGTGGAGAGTGACACACATTCAAAGCAGCTTAGTCGGCCATCATCTTTGAGCCAGGCACTGCTGTTTCTGATTCTACTATTCAAGAGAGATGATTGTATGTCCTGCACATGCTGCCCTTCTTTTCTAAGAAGGAGAATAACTTTATACCAAGGCATCAGCTGGCACTTTTTCCTGTCTGGTTATCCTTCCTGGTACACCCATGATTTAAAAATTTGAAAAATTCAGGTCTGTTCTGGTTTCACTTTGTTGGCCATGACTAAACTGGGAAGAACCAATTGGAAGCTCTGCTTCTAGGCACCTGTTGGTGGGTTTGAATCACACAGCCCTTTGGCTGCTTGTGACACCTAGAGACTCCATTATTTTTTAATGCCTGTTAATATATCTGTGACTGTTTTTCTTTTCAGGCAGAAGAAATGCATGAGTAAATTGTTAGAATACAGTGCTGATGTCAACATTTGTAATAACGAAGGTCTTACAGCAGTAAGTAATTATTAGCTGTAAGTGCTAATAATTTTGTCTGGGCTTTTAAAATACTTTTTAGAAAATAATGTTTAAAGTGATGGTAGTGCTGAGAATAGTACAAATGTTTTTGTAAATTACTTTTTTTTGGTAATTAAGAAGATGCAGGATGATTTGAGATATAATTTTTAGCTATATTTATTAAGAGAAGTTAGGATTTCTCCCCTCTGTTTTTAAGTTTATTTATTTTAAATTAGTCATTTCTTTTTAAGCCTTACTATCTTGCTTTTGTCACTGACTTTCAGGGGTCTAAAGGGGCATATCTGCCAATGTATGTGATGAATTCATCATAGGGAGGCTGTCCACTTAAATACTTTTGTATCTTCATTGTTAAAAAAATTGGAAATATAGCTAGCCAGAAAAGGAACAAAAAAAGTAATGAAAGTAATGATTTACCTGTATTCCCTACACTCAGAGATAATCACTGTTAACATTTTGACTTACATTCTTTCATACTTGTTATAACTTACTTAAACTAGTATTTCTGTTCATTTGGTCATATCACTTTTTGAAACTGGGATAATGTATTTTTGATCCACATAGATTTTATAGGAAGGTGTTAATGAATATTGTTGAAGGGATTATAAAATCACAAAATTTTAACCAAATTGTTACTTGTTGTAAGATTATTTATTTTAGAGATAGAGATAAAATATAATTCTGTGACAAGTAAGAAATTGTTTTGAAGTCACGGCAGAAGATGTTAAGTTTTATTTATTGAATTTTACTTTCTTTTGATCATATAGTATTTGTAGAATTGAAATTTTTAAATTTGTGAATAAAGAAGAGTGCTGAGTGTTCTACTTCCCATACCAGTTTTTGAGGACTTTTTGATTATAAAAAAAAATTTGTGGGGGAAAACATATAAGAACAGTTCCTTTAAGATTTGAATTATTCTGTGAATGGCTTATTAGAAAATAAACTTAATTATATGAAATGAAGAATACTGTCACTTACTGTTCCGTGAACCCCAGTATGTTAGGTATTTATATAGAATCCAAAGTTCCTGTGAAAATTCAGAATTTATTATATGTTAACAATATAACATCAATTATTTAATGAATAACTGTATGTATTCTGAATATCCACAGGACATTAGTGATGTGGTAGGTGCTGCAGAGGATTTTAAAGCTATGGCAGTGATCGAGGTCTATCTTTAGAACACTGTTTATTACAGGCAAGATTAGATGTTCAGTGTTAACATACTCTGTTTAATCACATAAGCTTTCATCAGCTCATTCTTCCTCTTCTGAATTTGAAGGAAGATGTGTAGAAAATTTTTAAATAATAATTTTTAAAAAATAATATTACGCTTTTTGTGAAAGTTTACACAGCAAATTAGATTCTCATTTAACAGTTTCTGTACAAAGTGTTCATTGACGTTGTTGTTGTTGTTAGGTGCCATTGAGTTGTCTCCAACTCATAGCGACCCTGTGCACAGCAGAATGAAACACTGCCTGGCCTTGTGCCAACCTCACAATCCTTGCTACCCCTGAGCCCATCATTGGCAGCCACTGTATCAGTCTGTCTCTTTGAGGGCCTTCCCCTTCTTCGTTGACCCTCTACTTTAACAAACATGATATCCTTCTCTAGGTAATGGCTCCTCCTGACAACATAACCAATGTAGGTGAGACAAAATTTGGCCATTCTCGCTTCCAAGGAGCATTCTGGCTGCACTTCTTCCAGGACAGATTTGTTTGTCATTTTAGCAGACCATGGTACTCTTGGCATTCTTCTCCAACATCACAACTCAAAAGCATCAACTCTTCTTCTGTCTTCCTTATTCATTGCCCAGCTCTCACATACATAAGAGGTGATTGAAAATACCATGAGTTGGGTTAGGCACACCTTGGTCTTCAAGGAGACATCTTTACTCTTCATCACTTGAAAGAGATCTTTTACAGCTAATTTGTCTAATACAGTAAGTTTTCTTATGTCTTGACTGCTGCTTCCACTGCTGTTGATTATAGAACCAAGTAATATGAAATCCTTGACAACTTCACTTTTCCTCCATCCACAGTGAAGCTGTTTATTGGACCAATTGTGAGAATTTTTTTTTTTTTTTATGTTGAGATATAATCCATACTGCAGACCATAGTCTTTAATCTCCATCAGTAAGTGCTTCCAAGTCATCCTCACTTTCAGCAAGCAAAGTTGTATCATCTGCATATCGCAGGTTGTTAATGAGTCTTCCTCCAATCATGATACCACATTCTTCATATAATCCAGCTTCTTGAATTATTTGCTTGGCATGCAGATTGAATAAGTGTGGTGAAAGGTTACAACCTTGATGTACTCCCTTCTTGATTTTGAACAATGTAGTATCCCCTTCTGTTCAAATGACAGCATCCTTATCTATATACAGGTTCCTTGTGAGTACAGTCAACGGTTCTGGAATTCCCATTCTTCTCAATGTTCTCCATAATTTGTTATGATCCACACAATCTAATGCTTTTGCATTGTCAATAAAATATAAGTGAACATCTTTCTGGTATTCTTTGCATTCAGCTAAGATCCATCTGACATAGCAGTGATATCCCTGGTCCGCATCCTCTTCTGAATCCAGCTTACGTTTCTGGAAGCTCTCTGTCAATATACTGCTGCAACCGTTTTTGAATTATCTTCAGTAAGAGTTTACTTTCATGTGATATTAATGATATTGCTCAGTAATTTCCACATTCTGTGGGATCACCTTCTTTTGGAATGGATACAAATATGGATCTCTTCCAGTCAGTTGGCCAGGTAGCTGTCTTCCAAATCTCTTGGCATAACTGAGTGAGTGCCTCCAGGAGGCATCTGTTTATTGAAACATCTCAGTGGGTATTCTGTCAATTCCTGGAGCCTTGTTATTTGCCAGTTCCTTCAGTGCAGCTTTGACTTCTTCCTTCAATATCATTGGTTCTTGATCATACGCCACCTCCTGAAATGGATGAACAGCATCCAGTTCTTTTTGGTACAGTGACTCTGTATTCCTTCCATCTTCTTTTGATGTTTCCTGCATCGTTCAATATTTTGGCCATAGAATCTTTCAGTATTGCAACTCGAGGCTTAATTTTTTTCTTCAGTTCTTTGAGCTTGAGAAATGCCGAGTGTGTTCTTCACTTTTGGTTGTCTAACTCCAGATCTTGGCACATTTCATAACAGAACTTGGCTTTGTCTGCTCAAGCTGCTCTTAGAAATCTTCTGTTCAGCTCTTCTATCTTGTCATTGCCTCCATTTGCTTTAGCTACTTTCTGCTCAAGGGCAAGTTTCAGAGTCTCTTCTGACATTCATTTTGGTCTTTTCTTCCTTTCTTGGCTTTTTAATGACCTTTTGCTTTTTTCATGGATGATTTTCTTGATGTCATCCCATAGTTCTTCTGGTTTTCAGTCATTGGTGTTCAGTGCATCAAATCTATTCTTTAAATGGTCTCTAAACTCAGGAAGGATATTATCAAGGTCTTATCTTGGCTCTTGTGGACTTGTTTTAATTGTCTTCAAGTTGAACTTGAACGTGCATATGAGCAGTTGATCGTCCATTCCACAGTCAGCTCCTGGCTTTAATACAGAGCCACCTCCAAGCGAAAAGCAGCTTTCAAGCCCCAGGTTTGCCTACTTCAGGCCAGGGCCTTACTAGAGAGCCACATCCAAGTCAGAAGCAGCCTTCAAGCTCCAGGCCATTGACATTGGTTACATCATATTTCACAATGTGTCAGCATTCTCACTGATTCCTTTCTGGTGGTTCTGTTTCCAGTAAACAGTTTTCCCTCATCTTCTCATCTTTGCTTTAGAGTGATTGTTCACCATTTATATGATTTTTTAATGGACCACAGTGCTTATAGGTGATATTCTTTATTTTATGAGGCACTCTGTTATGTAGCCTATGGGTGAGCTCAGGATAGTTTTGGTTTAAAGTTTAGAAGAGTATCCCAGGGTAGTAATCTTAGAGAGTCCTCTAGTCTGAACCAGTCCAATAAGTCTGGACTTTCAAAGAATCTGAGTTCTGTTCCACATTTTATTCCATTTCTCTCAGGATCCCTCTGTTATGGCCCTGATACCAGAATGATCATTAGTAGTAGCCAGGGCACCATCTAGTTCTGTTCTCAGGTGAGACTGTGGTTTGTGTAGACTGAGGACAGATTTTCATAACTTTAAAGAGCAGTGAGTTGCTTGAAAGTCAAAAGTTCATAACCCAAGGACTGCCTGTATATAAAAGCTATTTATAATTAAGTTGTTGGCTATAGTTGCTTTTCCTTTTCTTCATAATATTATGTATTTCTTATAGTGAATAATAAAGGAGGCCTGGTGGCACAGTGATTGTGTACTTGGCTGCTAACAGAAAGGTCAGTGGTTCGAACCCACCAGCAGCTCCCTAGGAAAAGATGTGGCAGTTTGCTTCTGTAAAGATTTGCAGCCTTGGAAACCCTATTGAGCATTTCTGCTCTGTCCTTAGACTTCTCTGAGTCTTTGGTGTCCTTCTTTCTCTTTTGCTTTAGACAAGTAGAGATCAGTAGTTGTATTTTAGATGGTCACTCATAAGCTTTTGAGACTCCAGACACTACTAACCAAACAAGGATATAGAATATAAACTTCATGAGCTATATTATTATATTATGCCAATTAACTGAGTTGTCCCACAAGACTATGGTCCTAAACCTCTAAACCCAGAAAACCAATCACGTGAGTTCTTTGTGTCTAAGAAGTATCTGTAACTGTTCTCCCTATCTGGTTTATTATATAGATGAATATATATGCATGTAGTCTTAAACATGTATGTATACTTACATACAGATATATCTGTATATACATACATGTGCATATATGTATTTCCATATCCATATAAACATAAGTAACCATACATAAATTTTTTGGTGGTGGTTGGAGTTGTTACAAAATGATGTTGTATCCCATATCAGAAACATCTTTTTCTCTTGTGTACTTCTTGTTGTTGTTGTTGTTGTTATGTGCCGTCGAGTCAAACCCGACTCTTAGCGACCCCTCCTTGGGTTTCCGAGGCAGTATCACTACGAAAGTAGGATTGCCCAACCTTCCTTCCGAGGAGTGGCTGGTGGGTTTGAACCGCCAGCCGTCTGGTTAGTGACGTCATTTATGTTGGTTAGACTGTGCATGCTTCCCCCACATTAGGTGCTAAATAATAAAATTTGTATTTAGTAAAATTATTCATCTGTATAGCTTAAAGAGTCAAATGATTCCACAAGGTTTGCTATAGAAAATAGTTCCTCGACCTTCCTTCCCTATCCCCAAACTTCCCATTCCCTAGGTAACTCCTCTCAACTGTTTTAATGGATTTAAATATTTTATTTCTGTATGGTGGCGTAGTGCCTAAGGTATTTGACTGCTAACCGGAAGGCTAGTGGTTCAAACTCATCAGCCATTCTTCGGAAGGAAGACTGAGCAATCTACTTCCATAGAGATACTGCCTCAGAAACCCAAGGAGGGGTCACTATGAGTCAGAACCGACTCGAGGGCAGTGAGTTTTTTTAATACCTAAATAAAGACGAGCCCTGGTGAAGCAGTAGTTAAGTGCTTGACTTGTAGTTAAGTTGGGGTTTCAAACCCACCATCCACTGTGGGAGAAAGATGTAGCAATCTGCTTCTGTAAAGATTTACAGCCTTGGAAACCCCACGGGGCAGTTCTACTCTGTCCTGTAGAGTTGTAATATGTCCCAATCAACTCGAGGGCAATGGGTCATACCTGAATAAAAAGGAGCCCTGGTGGTATATTGGTTAAAGTGCTTGGATACTCACCTATAGGTCAGCAGTTCGAATCTACCAGCCACTTTGCAGGAGAAAGTTGGGACAGTCTGCTTTTGAAAAGATTATAGACTTAGAAACCCAATGTTAGTTCTACTCTATCCTGTAAGGTCACTGTGAGTTGCAGTTGACTTTGATGGCAATGAATTCATGCTCATATTGCTGCTTTCTGAGTTCAGGTATCATCTGTTGGCTTCCTGGAGGATGAGATGATTGCTCTTTTTTCCATGTGTCCCATCTTTATCCCACCACTACAAGCTCATTTTCCTCACATTCTTCCAATATTGTCATCATAATTTTATTTAGATTATTTTCAGTGTGTTTTCCCTTTTTGATGACAGGCATTCCCTGGGCCATTAATGAGATCTGTTCCTAAGTGTGTCTTTAAGTTCAATTTGTAGATAATTCAGAATAGGTGCATACAGTTCTTATTTAGCCTTACTTTAGTGCACAAAAAGGCTTTAAAGTCTTTTTGGTGATTTAAAAGCTGCATCTGCAGCAAGTAAAGGTGATTATGATGAATAATGTGTTGCCAGAAGGGATTGTTCCTGTCATTTCAAAGTGAGGACAGATTTACATAACTTTAAAGAGCAGTGAGTTGCCTGAAAGTCAAAAGTTCATAACCCAGGGAGTGCCTATATATAAAAGCTATTTATAATTGTTGTTGTTGTTGTTAAGTGCCGTCGAGTCGTTTCCGACTCATAGCGACCCCATGCACAGCAGAATGAAACACTGCCCGATCCCGCACCAGCCCCACAATCCCTGCTATACTTGAAACCATCATCGCAGCCACCGTATCAATCCATCTCGTTGAAGGCCTCCCCCTCTTTCATCAACCCTCCACCCTACCAAGCATGACATCCTTCTCCAGGGAATGGTCCCTTCTGACAACATGACCAAAATAGGTGAGACAAGTCTGGCCATTCTTGCTTCCAAGGAGCATTCTGGCTGCACTTCCTCCAGGACAGATCTGTTAGTTCTTTTAGCAGTCCACGGTACTTTCAGCATTCTTCACCAGCACCACAACTCAAAAGCATCAACTCTTCTTCGGCCTTCCTTATTCATTGTCCAGCTCTCACATGCATACCAGGCGATTGGAAATATCATGGCTTGTGTCAGGTGCACCTTAGTCCTCAAGGAGATATCCTTGCTCCTCAGCACTTGAAACAGTTCCTTTGTAGTTGACTTTCCCAATGCTACACGTCGTCTAATGTCCTGACTGCTGCTTCCATTGGCATCGATTGTAGAACCAAGCAACGTGAATTCCTTGACAACCTCAATCTTCTCTCCATTGATTGTGATGCTGCTCATTGGTCCAGTTGTGAGGATTTTTGTTTTCTTTATGTTGAGATGTAATCCATACTGCAGACTGTATTCTTCAACCTTCATCAGTAGGTGCCTTAAGTCATCCTCACTTTCAGCAAGCAAAGTTGTATCGTCTGCATATCTCAGGTTGTTAATGATTCTTCCTCCAATCCTGATACCACGTTTTTCTTCATATAGTCCAGCTTCTCGGATTATTTGCTCAGCGTATAGATTGAATAAGTGTGGAGAAAGAATACAACCCTGACGCACTCCCTTTTTGATTTTAAACCACGTAGTATCCCCTTGTTCTGTTCGAACGACAGCCTCCTGGTCAAGGTACAGATTCCTCATGAGTACAATCAAGTGCTCGGGAATTCCCATTCTTCTCAGTGTTATCCATAATTTGTCATGATCCACACAATCAAATGCCTTTGCATAGTCAATAAAACACAAGTAAACATCTTTCTGGTATTCTTTGCCTTGAGCCAAGATCCATCTGACAACAGCTATGATATCCCTTGTTCCACGTCCTCTTCTGAATCCGGCTTGAACCTCTGGAAGTTCTCTATCAATATACTGCTGCAAACGTTTCTGAATTATCTTTAGTAAGATCTTACTTGCATGTGATATTAATGATATTGTTCTATAGTTGCCACATTCTGTGGGATCACCTTTCTTTATATAATTATTTATAATTAAGTTTTTTTTTTTTTTTGAAGTGGTCCCTCCCCTCCCCTCCCACCACTGGCAGCCAATGAAGAAAGTGTCCCTCCATATATAAACCTTTCCTTGACCCTTAGCAACAATGAACTAATACTACATTTGTCCTTCTGTGATAGACTTATTTCACTCAGCATAATGTCCTCCAATTTCATCCATATTAGGCAGTGTTTTTTCAGACTCTACATTATTCTTTAGTGCTGCATAGCATTCCATTATGTGTATGTACCATAGTTTGGTCATCCACTCTTCTGATATAAATCTTAGAGATAAGTCCCTTGCCAGATATGTAATTATCGGCAAATATGAATTTGTTGCTGTCATTTTTGTTATGTGCTTTCTCTTGGTGTCAATTTCTTTGTTCCATGTAATTGTCTGTGCTGAGCTTGTTTTGTTTATGAATCGTGTTACCTACCACTTCCTTTGTTGCTGTTGTTTTAGTATTTGCTGAATATTTATGCTGGTCCTCTTTTTTGATGTAAAAGTTTATCATTCTTCTTTGAGGTTACCCTGTGATTTATAGTTTTCTTGTGAAGTTTAAAACAGTCCTTTCTATCTTGTAGTTGTCTTGATTTCCCTACCATCTAGAAGTTCTGTAATAACACAGTTTTTTCCCTCTTTTTGGTTTGTAGTTGTCCTCATTTGTCAGTTGATGTCTCTGGTTACCTGTTTACAATCTTGTAGGCTTATTTACTTTAGATACTACCATAGCTGGGTTGGTTTCTGGGTTATATCATCGTCTGTGTTAATAGTCCATTGTTGTTGGCTGTTGTTGTTTCTCTGTCCAAAGGGTATCCTTTAGCATCTCTTGTATGGTTGTTCTGGTTTTAACAAATCCCCTTAATTTCTGCTTTCCTGGAAATGTCCTAATTTCACCATCATATTTGAGGGAGAGTTTTGCTGGGTACATAATTCTTGGTTGGAAATTTTTCTCTTTCAGGGTTATATATACCATCCCATCGTCTTCTCGCCTACGTGGTGTCTGCTGAGAAATCTAAGCTTAGTCTTATTGGTTGCCCCTTGTAGGTAACTTTTTGTTTTTCCCATGCTGCTCTCATGATTCTTTCTTTGTTTTTGGTTTTTTTAAGTTCGATGATGATATGTCTTGGTGATTTTCTTTTGAGGGCTATCCTGTTTGGGGTTCATTGGATTTCCTGAATGATTATATTCTGATCTTTCATCATACCAGGAAAATTCTCTTCCAACAAATCTTGGACAATTTTCTCTGTGGTTTTATTTTTCTCTACCTATTCTGGAATTCCGATTACAAGTAGGTTATTCTTTTGATGGTATCCCATGTGAACCTTAGTCTTTCTTCATTTAGTTTTGATCTTTTTTCTGATTTATCCCCTTCCAAAGAAGTGTTCAGGTATTTGCCTTCAATCTCTCTAATTCTGTGTTCCATTGATTCAATTCTGCTTCTTTTCCCATTCAATGTCTTATCTATCTGAAAATTTAGTATTAATCTTCTAGATCTCTATATGTAGATTTTTATCATTTCTAATTTTTTATTTAGGAGCTCTGGTAGCATAGTGGCTAAGGCACTTGACTGCTCACCAGAAGGCTGGCGGTTCAAACCCACCAGCCACTCCTCGGAAGGAAGGTTGGGCAATCCTACTTCCGTAGTGATACTGCCTCGGAAACCCAAGGAGGGGTCGCTATGAGTCGGGGCCGACTCGACGGCAAACAACAACAATTTTTTATTTGCTTATTTTTATGTATTTTGTCGTATTGTCTTTCAAAATTGTTCTAGGCTTTTCTCTGTGTTTTCCTTGATCTGCTCTCAATTCGTTGGATGATACCTAAATATAATTCTTTTGAATTCCTTATCAGGGAGTTCCAATGCTGTATCTTCCTCAGGGATGTGTTTTGAGTCTGTATCCTGGTGACCTGTTTCTCTTGCTTCTTTTGTGGAGTGTGATGCTCTGTTGTCTCCGAGGCATTGTGATGTTTTTGTGTCTATATTTAACTGCTGATTGTATGTTGGAGTGACTTACCCATGATTTTCGTTTTCTTTGTTTTGTTTGTATGTTATCTATGCAAGCAGGTACTGTACTCCTCTATTCAGTAGTTGACAGCACTTATACACTTGCCACTTGCCTCCTTTCCTGTTGTCAGCCTCTGGTATGTCCCTGCTGACCTTGGCAAAAGAGCCTATTCTTAGGTCCCTGGAATCTGAATGAGAATGCTATCATTTTAAAATCCAAAATGGTTGCCACTTGTAAAGATTAAAAATGGCTGCACCTTCAGTCACTTTAAATATCCAAAATGGCCACCGCTTGTAAACATTCAAAATGACTGCACCCTCAGTCACTTTAAATATCCAAAATGTCTGCGCCCTCTGGCCAGCAGAAAGTCAATAGCTCAGGTTGTTTCCCTTCTTGCTGTTTCCCTTCCTAATCATAGGCCACTAATGCATTTGTCCCTGCAGCCCTTGGTGACCAGCATTGATCTTTTGGTCAATTCTCAGGTCCCAACACCATTTGGAAATATTCAGGCTGTTGGTCCTGTCAAAGTAACTGAAAGTCCGCAACTCCAGCCGTCTCTGTGCTCACTGGTTTCATTCAGGTTTTTCCACTAATTGGTGCCTAATCCACTTCTGCATAGTTCCTTTCAAAGCTCAGGGCTCCAGGATACAGATCTTCTGTATCTCTGTCAATTGGTTTTTCTTTTCATTGTTGAAGAGGGTCTGTGTTGCTTGTCTGCCTATTCCTCCATCTTACCAGAAGTCCTATGTATTTCTTATAGTGAATAATAAAGGAGCCCTGGTGGCACAATGGCTGTGTACTTGGCTGCTGATAGAAAGGTCAATGATTTGAACCCACCAGTAACTCCATAGGAAAAGATGTGGCAATCTGCTTCTGTAAAGATTTGCAGCCTTGGTAACCCTATTGGGCATTTCTGCTCTGTCCTTACAGGGTAGCTGTGAGTTAGAATTGTCTCTATAGCAACAGGTTTTTGTAACAGGTTTGTAGTGAACAATTACCTTCTTCAAAAATTTGAGATAATTGTAGATTTAGTACAGTTGTGAGAAATAATACAGAGATATCTTTTGTGTACTTTGCCTACTTTCCCTTCCATGGTGACATTTTGCAAAACCATAGTATAATATCACACCTAGGATATTGACATTATATAATCTACCTTTTTATTCAGTTTCTTTCTATTTTACTTGTACTCACTTTTGTTGTGTGTGTGTGTGTGTTAAAGTCAATATAGTTTTATTACCTGTATAAGCTCATGTATCTAGATGTATCTAGTCAGTATTCTGAACAGTTTCCACACCACAAAGATTTCTGTTGTTGACCGTTAATCACCATACATTTTCCCTCCACTATCTTCACCTAACTCTTGACAACCACTATTTTGTTCTCTTTTCTAAAATTTCAAATATATTATATAAATGATATTGTACTATTGTACTGTATGTAATCTTCAGGATTGGATTTTTTTCACTATATGTTCCCTGGAGATTTCTCTAGGTTGTTGAATGTATCAGTAGTTCGTTCCTTTGGATCAGGGCTTTGAATAGGTTTGAAGTGATTCAGTCATGGCTGATGAAGTGAAACTGGAAGAGATGCAAGTTTTAAAAATTTGAATGATCTGGAACTTGATAATTGGAATGGATTGAAGCCCTGGAATGGGAGACTCAGAAGAGGCATAGTTAGCCCTTCTATGAGCCTAGTGTGTGAGACTGAGTTACAGGTACATGTTGCTTAACGTCCATGATACATTCTGTGAAATAGGACATTGTATGAACACCATATGATAAATTGTCCAAATCATGTAACATCTGAGGTCATATGCCTTGTGTGGAGCTATGGGCCTGAGTCTGGAATGCTACTACTCTGTGCAGCTGTGCTTTTCACTGTTGTGCCCTTTTCCATTGTCACAGCCCTCCTAGCTGGGAAGAGGGGGTAGGGGAGTGTTTACTCCTTATGCTGGTGCCCCTCCATAGTTTGGGGGCTGGAACCTGAGCTCAGGGTGAGGGTCTGCAGCCTTATGAGCTGAAGTGGCTTCTACTCTTGAGACCTTCACCCCCGCTCAGACAGCGAGAATAGAGGTCCCAGGTGTGCACACCTTCAGGAGGCCATGAGAAAGATAGTGGCTCTAGAGGACAATCAAGAGTCCCTTCCTGTCCTGTCCCCTGTCAGTCTAATCACTGGGGATACCTCCTTGAGCCCACCACTATCACAAGGCCCTCCTTCACCTCCTTGGTCATCAACAGGACACTCACCTTTTCTAGTCCTGAGGTGTTCTCCCAGCTACAGCTGGAGAAGGAGCTGTCTGACCCTAGATCCCCAAGATGTCCAGGAAGTCAAGATCTGGAGATACATCTACTGGCCTGATTCTAAGTCTGAGCCTGAGAAGGCACCACTCACTCCCCAGCTAGGTGTTCCTGAGGTGAGAGTGAGCCAGGATGCAGCAATGTTTGAAAGCCCGTTCCTGGAGACCTTAGTGTGGCGGCAGCTGTGGGCCAGAGGCCAGTTTGGAATAGCCCACAGGGCAGCCACCAGGGACTAGACCCTGTGTACAGAAGAGGGGTGCTTGGTACATGACGTTCCTGTTACATGGAACCCTAGAGACCAGCAGCAGCTCCAAATGGGCTGTGCTGGGCAGCAGCTTTGGTCTTGGCACGGTCTTTGGGGACCAGCAAGGTGGTGCATGAGGTAGGAAGTTGTACCACTGTGAAATTTGAGGCAAAAGCTTCAAATACAACTTAATGCTGCTGAAGCACCAGTGCTGCCACACAGCTGAGAAACCATACAAGCATGGCCAGGCCTTGAACCACATCTCATATTTCCCACAACACCTATGCATACACAACAGTAAGAAGCTCTGCAAGTGCTGTGAATACAATTAGGCCTTTAGCCAGAGCTCCAACCTGCTGTGACAGCAGTGGCTGCACAATGGTGAGAAGCCATACACGTACAGCCATTTTGGCAAGGCCTTCGTCTGTAGCTCCATGCTCTTGAAGCATCAGTGCATTCACACAGGTGGAAAGCCCTACAATTACCACGAGTGTGACAAGGCCGCCTGTGACTGCTCCTATTACTTCTTCTACTCCTGCTTCTTCCAGTACCTGCAGGTGCACATAGGCAAGAAGCTCATTGCCTGCGACATCGGTGGCAAGACCTTTGGCCAGAGCTCACAGCTTATCTAGCACCAGAGGATCCACTACCAGGAGTAGACAGGGCAGCCAGGCAGGGCTGGTGAAGGGTACCAGTCTATGTTAAAGCTTCAGAGGGAAGGGCTGCTGCCCATCCACCCTACCACATTGCTGCCCAGTTCTGTATGTCCAGGGGTTTGGGAGAAAAAAAACCTTATGGAACCATGGTCATATATGCAATTGTACATTGGCCACATTGATATTATGCAGTGCATACCTCTTTTGGCAGGACTGTGGAGTGTGACACACATTTAAAGTCGTGTGGTTGGCTATATCTTTGTGCAGGGAACCACTGTTTCCAACTCTGCTCAAAATCCGATGGGCAAGAGATTTGATTTGATTTGGTTGCTACGTAATGTACACACTGCCCTTATTTTCTAAGAGGGAGATTAAATTTCTAGCAGGGCATTGACCTGTAATTATTCTAGTTATTCTGTTCACTGAAATTTTAAAAATTTGTGTCTGTTCTGATTTTACTTGCTTGGCTATGACTAAACCAGGAGGAACTGATTCGAAGCCCTTTTTATTGCTTAGTAGTTTTCTATGATGTGGATGTACCACTGTTTGGTTAACTGTTCAGCCATTGAAGGTCATCTGGCTTGTTTCCAGATTTTGCCTGTTGAAAATAAAGCTACTATAAATATAAACATTAGTGTACACACTTTTGTGTGAACATAAGTATGTTTTTGGAATAAATAAATGCCTAGAAGTGCAGTTGCTGTGTTGTATGGTAGTTTCTTATTAAGTTTTTTAATAAACTGCTTGTTTTCCAGAGTGGTGGTACCACTTTACCACCTATAGCTACCAGCTGCATTGTAGTGATTCAGTTTTTTAGTATCGTCACTAGCATTTGGTGCTGTCATTATTTTTTATTTCAGCCATTAAAAATGGGTGTGTAGTGCTATCTCATTGTGGTTTTATTTTGCATTTCCTTAATGGCTAATGATGTTGAAAATCTTTTCATGTGCTTATTTATCATCTGTACATCTACTTTGCTGAAATGTCTGTTCATATCTTTTGCCCATTTTCTAATTGGATTGTTTGTTTTTTACTGTTGAGTTGTAGGAGTTCTGTATATATTCTAGATATTAGTCCTTTTTCAGATATGTGGTGTACATATAATTCTCCCAGTCTGTAGCTTGTCTTTTCATCTTCGTCACTGGTCTTTCACAGTGCAAAAATTTTTAATTTTAATCAGTGTGTTAGACTGGGTTCTCTAGAGAAACAAAACCAATAAAGCTTATATATATATGTATATATAGAGAAATTTATCTTAGGAAAATGGCTCACACACTTATAGAAGCTGGCATGTCCAAAGTTCCTGGATCAAACGTCAAGCTGGAGGCTTTTCCTGACTCTTGAAACCGCAGGGGCTGTGGAACTCAAGGCTGGCAGGCAGTACACAAGCTATTGACTCCAACGAATGACGAATCCAAGATCTCCAGGCCAAATGGTGGACTGTTCACTCATGGACAGTTTTAGGCAGCACAGCAGAATCCTGATCCACAGAAGAATGTCTCTTTTCCCAGGATGTCCTTGGATATACTAGAAGCAGGCCACACCCCTAGGGAAACTACCCCCCAACAGATTGCCCGCTCAAACATAATCATCTGATCCCATCATGGGAACAACCACATCACAACAGCTCAAACCACACAGAATTGTGGTCCAGCTAAGTTGGCACACAGCTCCAACCATCACAGTCAAGTCCAATTTTATCAATGTTTTTCTTCTATGGATTGTGCATTTGGTATTGAATTTAAGAACTCTTGGCCTAGCCCTAGATTTGAAGATTTTTCTCTTTTTTTCTAAAAGTATAGTTTTACATTCAAGTCTGTGGGTCCTTTTGAGTTAATATTTGTATAAGGTTTGAGCTGTAGATTGAAGTCCTTTGATTATGTGTGTCCAGTTACTCCAGCACTATTTGCTTAATAGACTGTGCATTGAACTGCTTTCTCAAAAATTTTCTGGGCATATTTGTGTGAACCTGTTTCTGGCTCTTCTTTTCTGTTTCATTCATCACCAACACCACGCTTTTGATTCCTGTAGTTCATATATTAAGTATTAATATCAGGTAGAATAATTCCTCCCATTTTGTTGTTACCAAGATTATTTTAGGTTGCTGGTTCCTTGTCTTTCCTTATAAATTTTAGAATAAGCTTATCTCAGTCTACAAAAAATTTTGCTGGAATTTTGATTGGCATTTAAATAAAAGTAATTCCAGAAGGAGAAATGTTGTTGTTACATGCTGTCGAGTCAGCCCTGACTCATAGCGACCCCTCCTTTGGTTTCCGAGGCAGTTTCACTACTGAAGTAGATTGCCCAACCTTCCTTCCGAGGAGTGGGTGGTGAGTTTGAACCACCAGCCTTCTGGTTAGCAGTCAAGTGCTTTAGGCACTATGCTACCAGAGATCCTGAAGAAGAAAATAGAGGAGTGAAAAATCATCAAAAAATTTGACTTATAATAAACCTATAGGTCAGTTTGAGGGAGAATTGACATCTTTCCTATGTTGATTGGGTCTCTCAGTGCATAAACTCAGTATGTATTTCCATTTGTTTACATCTTTGATTTATTTCATCAGCATTTTTCTAATTTTCAGCATATAAATTTTGTATGTGTTTTGTTAAATGTCTACCTAAGTTTCATTTTCTTTGGAGCAATTGTAAATGGTATTGTATTTAAAATTTCTGTTTCTACATGTTCTTTATTAGTATAAGCATACTTTGTGTTATCATGCTTGGCATGTAATGTGTCTTTTACAAATTGAGGATTTGTGGCAACCCTGCATCAAGCAAGTTTCTCTGTGCCATTTTTCCAGCAATACATGCTCACTTCTTGCTTCTGTGTCACATTTTGGTAATTCTCACAATATTTTATGTGTTTTCATATTGCTGTTGCATACTTAACAGACTGTGGTATAGTGTAAACATAGCTTTTATATGCACTGGGAAACCAAATCATTTGTGTGACTTTCTTTATTGCAGTAGTTTAGAACCAAACCTGCAATATATCTGAGGTATGCCTGTATATAGAAATGCATGTGATTTTTTTGTGTTGCTTTTGTATCTTGGGACCTTCATCTATTCTCTGACCTTGCTGAACTCACTCACTTTTTTGTAGATTCCCTACGATTTTTCTACATAGACAATTATGTCATCTATAAATAAGAGGTATAGTTTTATTTCTTTTTCAATCTATGTGCCTTTTATTTTTTTTTGCCTTATTGCAACTTTGTTTTTAAATTTATTTAATTTTCTAAGTACTCATCACAAATTCATTAGCTTTGTAAATATCTTCTTGATAGATATTCAGTATCTTTTATCTTCCTGATTATGTCTCAGAGAAATCTCTTACGGAGCTCCAGGACATATTGGCTGATTTTTCTAGGCCTACTATGTAGTGCTGTTTAGAATGTCTCTTGCCTGTCATTCTGGATATACCTTTTGCCCTTTGTCTAGTTTTGGGTTCTCTGTGGCACAGGACCAGGCAGTGTTTTGTTCTGTTGTACATAGGGTCAGTGTGAGTTGGGACCAACTCAATGGCACCTAGTAATAACATACCTGTCTTTCCTGGTAACTCTCCTGTTATTTTGTTGGAGAACTTCATCCTGAGAAAGAATACATGAGAGGTAAATTTATTAATAACTTGCATGTATGATTATGAATTGGGTTTTTAAGTTTGTGTGCTTAGTTGATTATTTAGCTCACAGTAAAATTCTGGGTTGGAATTTATTTTTCCTTAGAATTTTGAAGACATTAGTTTTATTGTCTTCTAGCTTCCAGTTTTCAAGTGGCACTATTTTGTTCTTGATTCTTTATATGAAACTTATTTTATTTTTTCTCTCTGGAAACTCATAGAATATACTTTGTCCTTAGAGTTCTTAAATTTTCTGATCATATGATTTGGTTCAGTGTATTTATCCATTTTGCTGGCTAATAGTGGGATACTGCCAACCTGGATACTTATGTTCGAGAAACTCATGTCCTGGAAATACATGAGAAATTTTAATAAATTGTTTCTTTGATGATTTTCACTTCTGTTTTATCCTTCTGAAGTTTTTGAGTATTGGGCTTCTTTCTTTCTTTTTTCTTACCTTTTCTCTCATTTCTTCCTTTTTCATTTCTTTCTCTTTTTTTGTGTGCTCTCTAGGAGATTTCCTCAACATTATCTTCTAAATATTGTTTTGAATTTTCGTGTCTCTATCAGTGTTAATTTCCAAAGTTTTTTTTGCACTGCTTTTTTTAAATTTTTTTTTATTGTGATTTGTGTGAAAGTTTAGAGAGTAAATTCATTTTCCATACAGTAGCTCACATGTACTTTGTCTCTTGACATTGACTGCAATATCCTACAATGCAACAGCTTCCTTCCCACTTCCTCCGCATACCCACCTCTTACCTGTTTCCTATCTTTCCATGCACTCCTGCCCCCCCAAGCTGTCTCCCTGTGCATACACAGCCCTTCTATTCTCTCATGATTATTCTCTACAAGGAGTGTATCTACCTAACATAAATGTTCAGCTCATATACCTGTGTTTTGTTTGGCTGGAAGCTAAAGGAGTGGGTTCAATTCCACACCTGAAGGGCAGCTAGGGGCCATAGTCCCAGCAGTTCCACCAGGCTTTATCAGAACAGCAAATCTGGTCCCTTTTTTTGCTGTTGTTGTGGTTTTGAGTTTTGTCCCACATTGTTCTTCTACTCTATCCAGGATCTCCTACATAGATCCCCCTCCAAATAGTTGACAGTGGTAGCCGGACACCATCTAGTTCTTCTGGTCTCATATTCATATAGGCTGCGGATTGCATGGTGTACCAGTCGGTAGGAATAATTCTTTCCGTGAATCTTTGGTTTTCTTCGTTCTTCTTTGCTCTGTATGAAGAAAGACCCATCACTGCATGTAGATGGCTGCTTGCAAGCTTTTAAGATCCCAGTCTCTACTTGCCAAAGTAGGATGTGGAAGAGTGATTTTGTCTAGTATGTTATGCCACTTGACCTTGATGTCCCCTGCGACTATGGTCCCAAACCCACAGGACCAACTACTCACTTACTCTGGGTAGCTGGCTGTGGCCAAGAAATGACTACAACCTTCTCTGTTGTCAGCTCTACTATATACCTGGGAATTCCTACAGAACATACTGATGCAATTGTAGAAACACTATCTGCCAACCCTATACTCGTCATGCGCATACTCCCTACTCCATAGACATACCTTCATTCAACCTGTCTACCCATCTATCCAGGTGTATATCCATGTTTGCCATCACTCACAACACAGTACTGTATGTGCAAAAGGATTCATCTTTGTTGTCTCTACCTCCCATGCACCTCTCTATATCTTCCTCTTCCTCAATGCCACTGTATTGATCACTCAAATTTGGTATATTGCCCTTCTCTTCATCCAAATCAATATTTGTCTTGCCCTATCTAATAATGTTCCCTTCCCTCCTCTCCCACCTCTGGTAACCAACAAAGAAAATTTCCTTCCATAGATAAACCTTTCTTTGACTTTTACAATAACGGACTAATACAGTATTTGTCCTTCTATGATTGACTTCTTTCACTCAGCATAGGGTCCTCCAAGTTCATCCATGCTATGTGGTGTTTTGCCAACTCTGCGTTATTCTTTAGGGTTGCAGAGTATTCCATTATGTGTATGTACCATAGTTTGGTTATCCATTTTTCTGTTGATGGGCACCTAGTAGGTTGTTTCCATCTTTTTGCTATTGTAAGTAGTGCTGCAGTGAACATGGGTGTGCATATATCTGATCTTGTCCTGGCTATCACTTCTTTAGGATGTATACTTAGTAATAGAATAGCTGGGTCAAATGGTGTTTCTAATTCCAACTTTAAGGACTTGCCATACTGCTTTCCACAGTGGTTGTACCATTTTACAGTCCCACCAGCAGTGTGTGAAAGTCCCAATTTCTCCACATCCTCGCCAGCATTTGTTATTTTCTGTCTTGTTGAACTTTGCTACTAGTGCTGGGGCAAGATGATATCTCATTGTTTTAATTTGCATCTCTCTAATGGCTAATGATCATGAGCATTTCTTCATGTGTCTGTTGGCTGACTGAATATCCTCTTTGGTGAAGTGTTTATTCATGTCTTCTGCCAATTTTTTAATTGGATTTTTTGTTTTTTTGTCGTTGAGCTGTTGGAGTTTTCTGTATTTTTTAGAGATAAGTCCCTTGTCAAATACGTTGTTGCCAAATATTTTTTCCCAGTCTGTAGGTTCTGTTTTGGAGAAGTGTTTAGAAGCACATAAAAATTTAATTTTTAGAAAGTCCCATTCATCTCGTTTCTCTTCTGCTGTTTGTGCATTTTGGGTTATGCTTGATAATCTGTTTATACGTATGACCCCTAAATTTGCCCTAGTTTCTCCTTGAGGAACTTTGTAATTGTAGGTTTCACATTTAAGTCTCTGATCAATCTGGAGTTAGTTTTTGTGTATGGTTGTTGTTGTTAGGTGTCATCGAGTCCTCTTCGACTCATGGTGACCTTATGTACAGTAGAAAGAAACAATGGCCAGTCCTTTTCCGGTAATATATCTGACAGTGTTTCACTACTATTTATAAGGTTTTCACTGGCCAATTCTTTGAGAGTGGATGGTCTCTTCCCTCTTCCTGAGTCTGTCTCAGTCTGAAAGCTCTACCAAAACTGGTCCACCATGGGCACCCCTGCTGGCACAGCCTCCACCTTCAAAGCCACACGCAAGCCACCACGTATAACAAACCAGCAGACAGGTTCGTCTCCCTTAGCTGTTCCAACTGCTCCACTCACTTCCTGGGCTTCCCCCTAGCTGTTCCAGCTGCCAACCCTGTCTGCTGCTGCTCCCTGCCGCCTTGGGGGCTGTCCCCTGCCCTCCTTACCTGCTCTGGCCACCAGCCCTGTCTGCTGCTGCTCCCTGCCGCCTTGGGGGCTGTCCCCTGCCCTCCTTACCTGCTCTGGCCACCAGCCCTGTCTGCTGCTGCTCCCTGCTGCCTTGATGGCAAGTACAAATTGTGTGAGGTACAAGTCTTGTTTCATCTTTCTGCAAATGGATATCCAGTTTTGCCAGCACCATTTGTGAAACAGACAATCTCTTCCCCATTTAATGGATTTTGGCTCTTTGTCAAAGATCAGCTGACCATAGGTCGATGGATCTTTTTCTAGGTTCTCAATTCTATTCCATTGGTCTATGTGTTCTGTCATACCAATACTAGGCAGTTTGGACTACTGTGGCTGTATAGTAGGTTTTGAGATCCAGCAGTGTGAGACAGTTTACTTTGTTCTTCTTCTTTGGCAGTGCTTTGCTTATTTGAGGTCCCTTTCCTATCCATATAAAGCTAGTGATTGGTTTTTCCATATCCTTGAAGAATGTTGACAGGATCTGGATTGGAATTGCATTGAATGTATAGATTACTTTGGGTGGAATTGACATTTTTCACAATGTTCAATCTTCCTATCCATGAGCATAGTGTATTCTTCCATTTATGTAGATCTCTTATGGTTTCTTGAAGTAGTTTTTTATAGTTTTGCTTGTATAGGTATTTTGTGTTCCTTGTAAGATTTATTCCCAAGTATGTATGTATTTATTTTTGGTAGCTATTGTAAATGGTATTGTATTCCTTATTTCTTTTACAGTAATCTCTTTGCTGGTGTAGAAGAATCCAATTGATTTTTGTACGCTGACGGCATGTAACAACAATCTTGTATCCTGCCACTATGCTACATATCTCAATTAGTTCCAGTAGACTTTTGGCTGAGTCTCTTGGGTTTTCTAGGTATAGGATCATATCATCAGCAAATAGGGATAATTTGACTTCTTCCTTACAAATTTGTATACCTTTGATTTCTCTTTCTTGCCTTACTGCCCTGGCTAGGACTTCCAATACAGTGTTGAATAGAAGCAGTGATAGAGGGCATCCCTGTCTAGTTCTTGTTCGCAAGGGGAATGGTTTCAGTCTCTCTCCCTTGAGAATAATGTTAGCTGTTGGTTTTTCATACATGCCCTTTATTATGTTGAGGAATATCCTTTCTATTCCTATTTTGCTGAGAGTTTTTATCAGGAATGGGTGTTAGATTTCATCAAATGCCTTTTCTGCATCAGTTGATATGATCATGTGTTTTTTTTTTCCTTTGTTTTATTTATGTGATGGATGATATCGATTGTTTTTCTAATGTTGAACCACCCTTGCATACCTGATATGAACTCCACTTGGTCATAATGTATAATTTTTTTGCTATTTTGTTAGAGTTTATTGGCTAGGATTTTGTTGAAGATTTTTGCATCTATATTCATGAGGGATATTGGTCTGTGGTTTTCATTTTGAGTGATGTCTTTGCCTGGTTTTGGTATCAAGGTTATGCTTGCTTCATAAAATGAATTAGGGAGGATTCCAACCTTTTGTATGTTTTGGAATAGTTTGAGTAGGATTGGGGTCAGTTCTCTGAATGTTTGGTAGAATTCTCCAGTGAAATATGGTCCAGGACTGTTTTTTGTTGGTAATTTTTTTGATGAACTGTTCAGTTTCTTCTTTTGTTATGGATCTGTTTAACTTTTCCCCTTCAGGATGTGTTAGTTTATGTAAGTAGTATGTTTCTAGAAATCTGTCCATTTCTTCCAGATTTACATATTTGTTGGAGTACAGTTCTTCATAGTATCCTGATAGTATCCTTTTTATTTAATTTGGTTCTGTTGTGATGTCACCAATTTCCTGTGTTATTCATGCTCTTTGTATTCTCTCCCTCTTTTCCTTTTTTAAATTTGCCAGTGCTTTGTCAATTTTATTAATCTTCTCAAAAAACCAACTTCTAGTCTTGTTGATTTTTTTTTAATATTGTGTTTCTGTCTTCCATTTCATTGATCTCTGATCAAATCTGTATTATTTCCTCTCTTTTGGTGACTGTAGGCTTTACTTGATGTACTTTATCTAATTGTTGGAAATGTTGATTTTGGCTCGCTCTTCTTTTTTGATGTGTGCATTTATTGCTGTAAATTGGCCTCTGATCACTGCTTTTGCCATGTCCCAAACATTTTGGTGTGTTGTGTTTTCATTCTCATTTGATTCAAGGAATTTTTTTATTTCCTTTTTTTATTTCTTCTATTACCTAATCGTTCTTAGGAAGGATGTTGTTCAGTTTCCATGTGTTTGGTGTTTTTCCATTGATCTTCCTATTACTGATTGCTAATTTTATAGCATTGTGATCTGAAGATACTTTGCAGTATTTCAGTGTTTTTAAATTTATTAAGGCTTGCTTTATGGCCTAACATATGGTCTATCATGGAAAATGTTCCATGTGCACTGATTGTACTGTTGTTGGGTGAATGCTCTGTAAATGTCTACAAGGTCAAGTTGGTAGATTGTATTGTATTCTTCTGCATCTTTGTTGAGTTTCTTTCCAGTTCTATCTTTGATTGAAAGTGGTGTATTAAAGTCTCCCACTGTGACTGTGGAGTTCTCTCTTTGTCTTTTCAGTTCTGTTACAGTCTGATTTATGTATTGTGGGGCTCTTTCATTGGGTCCATAGATATTTATTATAGTTATATCTTCTTGCTCAGTTGATCCTTTAATCCTTATATAATGTCCTTCTTTGTCTTATGGTAGATTTTGTCTTAAAGTCAATTTTATCAGAAATTAATATAACCACTCCTGCTTTTTTGTTGTTGCCCTTTGCTTGGTATGTCTTTTTCCATCTTTTGATTTTTAGTCTATTTTTGTCTTTGTCTCTAAGGTGTGTCTCTTGTAGACATTGTATTGATGGGTTATGTTTTCTTACCCAGTTTGCAACTCTCCATCTCTTGAGTAGTACATTTTATCCATTGACATTCAGTGTAATCCTTGACAGGTATGAATTTGTTGTTGTCATTTTGTTAGGTGTTTTTTCACGGTGTTCCTGGTTTCTTTGTCCCGTATAATTTTCTGTGCTGAGCTCATTTTCTTTATGAATCGTGTTATCATTTTCTTCGTTGCTGTTATTTTTTATTTATTTATTTTTTATTACGATTTGGGTGAAGATTTACAGAGTAAATTCACTTTTCATACAGCAGTTCACATATACGTTGTCTCATGTCATTGACCAAAATTTACAATGCAGCAGCTCCCCTCCCACTTCCTCCCCATAGTTACCTCCTCCCAGTGTCCATCCCTTC
>NW_006921659.1:10122345-10134860 GCF_000298275.1 Orycteropus afer afer
CGCAAATTCTTCTGCTAGTTGGGGTTTAGTCCAATTCTGCATCCTTTCCTTCAAGGCTCAGGGGTCCAAGATTATCTTCTGTGTCTGTGTTAATTGTTTTCCCTTTTCTTTGTTGAAGAGGGTCTGTGCAATCCTTCTGCCTAGTCCGCCATCTTGCCCCGCCTCCCGTTGTTGTTATTTTAATATTTGCTAAATATTTGTGCTTGTCCTTTTTTTTTGTGATGTTTATCATTTTCCTTTGAGGTTACCCTGTGATTCATAATTTCCTCTCTGAGTTTAAAACAGTCCATTCTATCTTGCAGCTCTCTTGACTTCCTCACCATTTAGAAGTTCTGTAACTACACTGATTTTTCCCTCCTTTTGTTTTGTAATTGTCCTCATTTGCCAGTTGATATGTCTGGTTCCATGTTTACAATCTTGTAAGCTTACTTTTCTTTGTATACTTCCATAACTGGTTTGGTTTCTGGGTTATGTCATCATGTGTATTAATGTTCGGTTGTTTGCTTTTATTGGTTCTCTGATCAAAGGACTTCCTTTAGTGTTTATTCTAAGGTTGGTCTGTTTTTAACAGATTCCCTTAATTTCTACTTATCTGGAAATCTCTTAATTGCACCATCATATGTGAGGGACAATTTTGCTGAATATGTAATTCTTGGTTGGAAAGTTTTATCTTTCAGGGTTTTATATATGTCATCCCATTGCCTTCTTGCCTTCGTGGTTTCTGCTGAAAAATCAGAGCTTAGTCTTATTGGTTGTCTATTTAAGTAACTTTTTGTTTTTCTCGTGCTGCTTTCAGGATTCTTTCTTTCTCTTTGGTTTTGGTGAGTTTGATGATATGTCTTGGTGATTTTCTTTTGGGGTCTATCATGTTTGGGGTTCATGGGACTTCCTAAATGGCTGCAGTCTTATCTTTCATCATATCAGGGAAGTTCTTTTCCAACAAATCTTGGACAGTTTTCTTAGTGGTTTTATTTTCTCTTCCTGGTCTGGAATTCCAATTATACGTAGGTTATTCCTTTTGATGGTATCCCACATGAACCTTAGGCTTTCTTCATGTTATTTTGATCTTTTTTCTGAGAGATCCCTTTCCAAAGAAGTATTGAGATATTTGTCTTCAATCTCATTAATTCTGTCTTCCATTGATTTGATTCCACTCCTTTGCCCTTTGAATGTTTATCTTTTTCTGAAAAAAATTAGTATTAATCTTCTATATTTCTGTGTGTAGATTTTGTATCATTTCTAATTTTTCATTTATTTTGTCATTTTGTTCTTGTATTTTCTTCCAAAATTATTTGAGGGTTTTGTCAGTGTTTTCCTTATCTGTCTCTCAGTCTGTTGAAAGTACCTAAGTATAATTCTTTTGAATTCCTTATCAGGGAGTTCCAATGCTGCTTCTTGCCCAGGAGTATGTTCCGGATTTGTAGCCTTCTCCCTTGTTTCTACTGCTTTATCTTGCTTTGTTGTGTGGACCATGGTGGTCTGTTGTCTCTGAGACATTGTGACTTTGTTATGTTTATATTTAGTTGGTGATTGTATGTTGGAGTGATTCACCCAAGATTTTCTTTTTTTTTTTCTTTTAGATGTATTTGAGTAAGCAGGGAACTCTACTGTGTTTCTCTATTTGCTAGTTGGCAGCGCTTTTGCACTCACCATGTGTCTCCTGGTGGGGTTGATAGAGAATGAGAGTGGCTGCACAGGTATCTGTTAACTGTTTATGAAGAGCAGTTAAGGGTGAGCCAGGCTCTTATTGGTGGTCATGTGTCGTTGGCCAGTTGGTGTAGTAGGAAGTGGTAGCTCTTACTCAGTAAGTGGATCTGCAGGAGGTGCAGGTGTGGTTGGGGCGTATGGACAGGATTGCTGTCTCCCACTCAGCTAGATGAAAACAGCAATCAAAAAACCATCAGAAAAGTAAAATCAAGAGGACAAAAAACACACACCACATAAACACACATGAACTGTCACCAAAAAGAGAAAAAAAGAAGAAAAAAATAAGGAAGAAAGACAAAAAATGAGAGAAATAGTTAAAGAAATGCTTTAAAAAGCAAAAAGAAATATTCATAGTAAAAGGGGAAAAAAAAGTACAGTATCTGGGGAGGGGAAAATTAGAGAAAAGAGGTGTAGAGTAGGAGGATAATGAAGGAAAAAATGGGAAAAACGCAAAAAGAAAAACAAGGAATGGGGAGAACCACAAGAAAGAGAAAGATGGGAACCAGAAACAGGGAAGAGAGAAAAAGCTGAAAACTAGAACCTGGAAGGGAGCTCTGGTAGCATAGTGGCTAAGACACTTGCCTGCTAACCAGATGGCTGGTGGTTCAAACCCACCAGCCACTCCTCGGAAGGAAGGTTGGGCAATCCTACTTCCGTAGTGATACTGCCTCAGAAACTCAAGGAGGGGTCGCTATGAGTCGGGGCCGACTCGACGGCATATAACAACAACAACAACAACAGAACCTGGAAAGGGAAGAAGAAGGAATAAGAAGAAAAAGATTGAAAATAAATAAATATTTTAAAACAGACAAAAACAAACTAAAAAAAAAAGGGGGAAAGGAAAAATAATCTGGGTAGGCAGGGCACTCACGCTTCATCAACACACACAGACTGGGATGGAATTCCCGTCAGCCTGGAAGGTGGTGCGAGGGAGGGTTGGACACTGGCTGCACCTCTGTTCGCCAAGAGGGCATGGGTTATAAGAGTAACCAAGGGAATATCACACCTTTCTAGTACTTTGTGGCAGGTATGTTCTTGTGGTCCTCGGCATATGGAGCCTATTCTTCGGTCCCTGGAATCTGAGAGAACACTGTCGCTTTAAATATTGAAAGAGGTCAGACCACCTGTAAGTGTTCAAAATGGCTGCGCCCTCCGAACAGCCAAAAGCCCACAGCTCAGCCCTTCTTCCTCTTTGCTGCTTCCCTTTTTATTCACCAGGCACCAGTGCAGTTCTCCACGCAGCCCCTGGCTAGCAGGGCCAATTTTTAGGTTAATTCTTAGGTCCTAACACCACATGGAAATATCCGGGCTGTCTGTGCCTTCAGGATCGCTAAAGTCCATAGCTCCAAATGTCTCCTTTTTCAATGTTTTCATGCAGGTTCTTACACTAGTTGGAGTTTAGTCCACTTCTGTATCTTTCCTTTCAAAGCTCAGAGCTCCTGGAATATCTTCTGTATCTGTGTTATTTGGTTCCCCTTTTCTTTGTTGAAGAAGATCTGTGTAGTTTGTCTGCGTATTTTGCCATTTTACCGAAATTTTCATTTTTTAAAAATTTTTGAAAGCATCCTGTTTTTTTTCATGGATGCACCCAGTATCTTATCTCTATGAGAGTATTACATATAGCCTTTCCTTTTGAAGTTTTTTTCTCTAATATTCTAATATTTTTGATTTCTGTTTTATGCACTTAATTTTTGCCTTTTTGTTTGTGCTATATTTTGTCCTTATATTAGGTGCTTTTGTCATATGTCTGGTGGACCACCAAAATGTTATTTGAAAACTGTGTCTGTATGCGTGAGGTTTGTTTACTATGGGCTTCAGTATAGAGTGATCTCATGGTACATTTTCCTTTAGGCTCCTTCTTAATGTTAGTTTGTTTAGTCATTTACTGTTCAGTTGTCCTGTTCCTCAGAGAAAGCCCTTCTAAATGCCAGGAAGATGATAGTATTCTGGATGCTGGATAATGCAGAAGGTTTTGGGATATAAATATTCAGCATATAAACTAGCACTTAACCTCGCTTTTTCAATTTGCTACCCTTGCTTCAGTGTACCTTCTGTTGTTATAGAATAGGGAGGAGGTGGGACCTGAGAGTCTAGGTCTTACTAAGTAAACTTTCAGCTGACCCTCCTGTTTTTAGTCCTTCCTTCATCCTTACTTCCAGAGGTGCATGATGTTACCAGTTATTGAACCTTTGGGAGCTCTGTAATTTTGAATCATCTCTTTTCTTGTCTTTCTCTATTTCTGGTTTAAGATTCAGCGTTTTGTTCTGAGGAGTCAGGTATTTTCTGCTTTCTGACTTCCAAAATATGTTACTGTTGCCTTCTGTCCCTTTTTTTTTTTTTTTTTTCCTATCTTTATGGGTTGGTCCCTTAAGGAAAAGTCCTCTTTATTGTAATTTCAGCAGGGTTTTGGGAAGAATGAAAGCTGTTGCATGTATTTAACTTGTCATTTTTAAATAACAGTCATATACACACATATATAAACACACTATATATGTATGTATATATGTGTATGTATGTGTGTGTGTGTATATATATATATAATGATATATCTCTTAAAGAGAAACAATATAAAATGAAAAATAGTATAGTCCAAAGTTTTAACTTTGATTATCTTTGAATGATGATTATAGGCATTTTTTTTTTTCTATTTTTTATCCTCTCTATATAATTTTTTTAAGATACCTGTATCACTTGTAAAAAGCAGGAAATAAGAATATGGCACCTGCTGCCTTAATTACTTTTTAAGTTATGCTTGCTTCTAGGGAAGGGAAAAATGCATAGCATCTTTTCTCTAGAGACAAGCTGTGCATAGAATTGAATCATCTAAGTGGCAAAATATTCAGTGAGCCTAAGCCTAGGATACTTAACTTCTTTGAACTATAATGTGTACTTGATTTTGAAATAAATGGTGGTGTTAACCTATACCTTGATGCATATTTTGCCAGTATAAAAATGTAGGGAAAAAGTATATGGGCCTAGGATGTCTTTAGTTTGTGTATCATGTTCATAATAAAGTAATAATTAAACAATTAATAGCATTATTTATCTGCTGCTTTTATATGAAACACTTTTGCACAAATTTTAAGTAACCAAATGGCTGCACAGATACACTGGTTGGCTGTGAATGGGCGGACAGAACTACTCCATGACCTTGTGCAGCACGTCAGTGATGTCGACGTTGAGGACGCGATGGGGCAGACAGCGCTGCATGTGGCCTGCCAGAATGGTCATAAGACGGTAAATTCAGCTATGAGGACTTTTAAATTAAGTTGCATGTGTTTATTTTTGAAAACTTTGAATTAATGAAACCTTTGTCACTGTGTATATCTGGAAACATGAGGTATCATAGGCTACAGAGTAATACATTTTATATGGATCAGGGAATAGATATTGATGCTTTTAAATATGTTTAAAATGTTTCTAATTTGGATTTCAACTTTATTTCGCACTCATATATTCAAATCGCAGAATACAGTTGTGTGTTTCTTAATGTCCACAACACGTGCTGTGAGATAGGATCGTATGTGATTTGCATGTTGTGTGAACACCATATCATGGTGTGCTTCTGCTTTTTCTTTAAGCATCTCAAACAAGCTTCGTGCCTTGGCAGTGTGCAGAGTACTGAGAGGGATTCACTTTTGTGTTTAGTGCTCAATCCACATCATAATAATTTCTCCATATCTGATATAGGATTCCCTCTTGCATTTTCATCAGCCTTATAGCTTTCAGTGAAGCTGATCCTTTAACAACTTGGGGAATTTTTTTCCTTGTTTTTGAGGATCATTGTGATTGTCAACGGAACTTGCCTAAATCACAAGCAGTAGCATTTACTGATTTTCTACTTTCGTGGTGTTTATTAACCTTTTGGTTTCACTTCCAAATCAAAACTTCTCCTTTGCCTCTTGCTGCTGTTGTCACTAGCATTGATTTTTCTGTGTTTGTCAGCCACAGTGCACTTCACAATAATATTTTCAAAAGAAAATTAAACAGACGTAATGCTACAACACTCATGATACATAAAATTGAATGTTGCTGCCTACGAATTGAAGCATATGCTGTTACATGGTAAACTTTTTAGAAAGTACAGTACTGTGCATAAATAAGCCAGTAACATAGACATTTATATTATAGGTTATATATGTCCTGTGGTGTTCCCTGGTGGTCTAGTGGTTAGGATTCGGCACTCTCATTGCCGCGGCCCGAGTTCAATTTCCGGTCAGGGAAGACTTTCTTCTTGGGAACTCTGGCAGCATAGTGTCTAAGGCACTTGACTGCTAACCAGAAGGCTGGTGGTTCAAACCCACCAGCCACTCCTTGGAAGGAAGATGGGGCAATCTACTTCGGTAGTGATACTGCCTCGGAAACCCAAGGAGGAGTCGCTGAGCCGGATCCGACTAAACAGCTCATGACAACAACAACAATAACATGTCCTGTACTATTATATGCCTGGCAGTGCAATTGCTTTATATGCAGAGACATGAAATCCATGTGTTGTATGCAGGAAGCTGTTGTGTTAGCTATGTCCTGTTCTGCGACCGGGATTTCTGAGGTCTGTTACAACCTTACGGGATTATGGAGTTATATATGCTCAGATGTTGCCCAGATGGATGTTATGTAACGCATGGCTGTATATAAAAATTTTAAAGGTAGTATGTTTGCTACCTTTATAGCATTATTGCTAATGATTATGTTTACTCTGTTGTAAATTTCAGCAAATAAATATTTCATAACTTTCACTATTAAATATGAATTATTGGGATTATATTGTGAAGAAAGTGAGCACTGCATTGATTAAATAGTGCAAGTTGGATTATAATATTTTCCTAGCTTTATAATATATGATGCAAATACAACAGTGATGGTTGCTTTTTACTTACCTTAGATTTGTAAAACCATACATTTGTTTTATGGAAATACTTTTCCTGTTATTTCTACATACAGTATTTGGTATTTGAAAATAATTTTCACTCTCATTAGGAGACTCTGCTTCCTTATATAAAAATTGTTAGTTTATGATGTTAGATTGAATTTCTGTTTCATAATTTCTTATTAATTACTTATTCTTACATTCAATTTTTTCTCCCCCCATTTAGCATTCTGTAATACTGTATCCAGGAGCTGTGGTAGCGTAGTGCCTAAGGCACTTGACTACTAACCAGAAGACTGGTGGTTCAAACCCACCAGCCACTCCTCGGAAGGAAGGTTGAGCAATCTACTTCCGTAGTTGATACTGCCTTGGAAACCCAAGGAGGGGTTACTATGAGTCGGGTCCAACTCAATGGCACATAACAACAACAGTAGCAACAATATTGTATCCACAGAGTGTGCTAAGTGTTTATTGATAATAGAGTGTTATTTATTTACTGACAAGCCACAATAATAACAACAACAAAAAAAAAAACCAAAAAAGGAAAAAAACTGACCGACAAAGTTTTTTGTTGGTTTGTTAGTACAACTTCTCTGAATCTATTTGTTGGGAGAATTTCTAGTATAATCTTAGTTTTCATCTCTGCACCCACTTTTTCACTAACCTGTATTAAACATATAGGGTCCTGGGTGTTTAGATGTTTTATGTATACCTCACCTACATAATACTGAACTTGTTCAAAGGTGTGAGGCATAGGTTGATACTGTTTTATATTTAATAACGGTTAGTAAAAAGGAGAGGGATTAGGCCTGGTTTTCTCTTCTCTGGAATTTTTCTGAACTCCAATGTTCAATTGCATTTTTTGTTTTTTATCATCTGGAAAGTAACCCAGTGTTTCAAGGAGTATTCCTTCTCATTAGTTTTCACTTTCTCAGAGTCAGCCGTGTTAAATTTAAAAAGTATGCTGTGTGGGAAAAAAAATATCTTAAATGTTCTACGCTTAAATCATCCAAGATTTTAAGCAGCTGTTGCTTGTTAGAGAATGAATCTTGCTGATAACTCTTAAGACAGAAAAGCACCTACTTTAAATATAAGCACTCTCTACTAGAACAGATGAGCTGAGTATCATTTACTGAGATTTACAAATCTTACCCTGTTGCCTAGGAATTTGTATAGGAAGAAAATCAGAATTCAGATTAGAATAATGCCACAAAAGCTAATTTTGGCTGCCTTGAACCAGTGTGGCAGAATTACTAAGAGAACCCTGGCTTAACACATGTGTATCACAGGTTGCATTCAAAATTTAGAATTGCCTTCTGATGCAATTGAAGATTAATTAGCATAAGAATAATATACTCCATATGGTTTACATCCTAAAGGATGTTTGGTAAAGTAATGGGGAATTCCTCATAGTCAAGATATACTTCCTTTGAAGAACTGTATTCTCAGAAGATTTATAGGGATCCTCATTTCATTGTGGTGATGAGTTTCATGGGATGAGATTTGCAGATACAAAAGCCTCATGGTTGATCATATTGATGGATGAGATTCCATTTTATAAATTAGTCATTTATAGTCACCTTCAAGGATCAGATAAAAGTAATAACACAGATTCTCTTCTGAAGCATCTTTGATCCTTCTTCAATTAGGGCAAAAAGGAATCTTGAAAACTTAGTCTATCTCTTTGCCTCTAGGACAAACTATATCGCCAAAAATCTGTGTTGATAGTTGTGCTAATATTACCTGTCTCTCAGAACTACTTATTTATTTCCAGGGTGTGTTCAAATCTCAGTAAACAAGCATATCTTTTTGTCTTGAGATGGTTGTGATTTATTGAGCTATGAAATTGCAAAAAGGGCAAGGAGGCCACATCTCCTGACGTCCTCTAACCCACAAGAGGAAGACAGGATCACCATCAGTAACCCAAGGCCTATTCCTGCAAGGCCAGACATGCTGCCTCCCTCTAGCCCTTTCACCAAACATTCCTCCCAAAGCACTCGCCACCTTTCTTCTGGGTTCGCTGTGGTGGCCACACAGAACTCAGATTATAGGGTTTATTAGGGAAGCACCAGGCTACAATTCAAGGTCAGGTAAAATGCTTAGTCTCTCTCTCAGCCCACAGTCTCTCTCCCAACAGTGCGTGTCCCTCGGTGTCTCACTCCGCGTGTCTCTTGCGTCTCTTTCCCAGCAGCGCATGTCTCTTTCAGCAGCACGTCTTCCTCAACCAGCAGTCAGAGAGAGACTTCTTCTGCCTCTAGAGGGCCTCCTTTTGAGCCTGGCCGGGTGGCCAAACTAACCAATCATAACATCAGAATTCTAAGCACCTGAGAGCGCGAGAACCTCCCAGAACATTGTTTAGTGCCACTCCCAACAGAAATAGCCCAGGTAGATAACTTTTACAATCAAGAGCTCCTCAGTTGCTCACAGCAAATTCCATCACAGAGTTTACAAAGACTTATGGCTAGAAAAGCCACACTAAGAAATTTAGTACACCGCAGAGATATGATGTTATTACAGGGTAAGGATTATTGATTTTCTAAAAAGCTTATTTTGTAGTCTTCTGTAAGTTGAACACTGAGTGTAAAAATGCTTCGTCAGGTATCGTAGTGGTAAGTTAAAATGGCCTTTTCATTGTCTTATTAATGTACTGATGTAGACATACATCAGTGTACATAGGTTTCAGAATTTTATTTTACTTTTAAACCCTTAACAAAGCTTGAATATTGTTTTATATTGTGTATACATAATAAAAATTAAATATAAAACTTTAAAGGAGAAAAACTCCATTTAAAAATACTTAAAAGCTTATACTAGCTCTTTTCAGATTAAGGAGGGAGAGATCATAGTGAAATTTGCCTTCTAATCTCATTTTAGGGTAAATTTCAGGAGTGCATTGAAAAGATTTTGAGCAATTGGCTGAGACCAAATGCTTTGTTGTTGTTGTTGTTGTTATGTGCCGTCGAGTCAGCCCTGACTCATAGCGACCCCTCCTTGGGTTTCCGAGGCAGTATCACTACAGAAGTAGGATTGCCCAACCTTCCTTTCGAGGAGTGGATGATGGGTTTGAACCGCCAGCCATCTGGTGAGCAGTCAAGTGCCTTAGCCACTATGCTACCAGAGCTCCTAAATGCTTTGTAGAATTCATAATTGAATGCTATATTCTAGCTTTGATGATAAGAAGTGTTTTTTCAGAACTACATTAGTCTTTTTAACATAAATTTTACTTTTTAAAAAGATTAAAGATTTGGAAGGAAAACTAATTTTTCTCAAAGCTCAGAAACTGAGTAATCTTTAGGATGATTTCACATGCATGTATCTGTTTGATTACAGGTAAGAAAGATAAAGGTCTTATCCTCTTATTGGAAGGAGGAGCATTGGGCAGTTGAAGGGTGCATGAAAACTTTTCTGACCTTGAAACATAGTAATACTATGATTTTAAACTGATTCTGTTCCTTTTTAAATATGATCAGATGAAATAAATGATCATCAAAACTCCTTAATTATTTTTATACAACTTTATTTAGATCAGCTGTTATACTGCATTATTGTCTCTGCAATAACCAGAGTTATGGCATATCTTTGGATATTGATTTTAAAAATCACTTCAGAGCTTGGTTATATAGCTGGCTTTTTCTTTTCTTGCTATTATCTGCCTCATAAGACGTATCCTTTTTTTTTTTTCAAACTTTTATTGTGACAGAGCAAATTAGTTTTCCATTCAACAATTTATACATTTTGTTTTGTGACATTGATTGCAGTCCCCATGATTTAACAGCCCTCTTCGCACATGCTGCCTGTGTTTACTGTTTCCACTCACCCTTCTTTTCTGTCCTTTCTTACCTTCTGAGATTTGTCCCTGGGCAAATACTGCTTCTTTAGTCTGGTGTGATTGATTGTACTGAGGAGTACATTCTCTTCTGATGTTATTGTTCACCTTTTAGGTCTGTCTGTTGTTTGGCTGAAAGTTGAACCACAGGGGTAAGTTTAGTTCCGGCTTGAAGGGCGTTTAAGGGTGACTCAGGTTCCACGAGTCTCTGTCAGACCAGTAATCCTTGTCTTTTTTTATTATTTTGAGTTTTGTTCCACTTTTTTTTCCCTTTTCTATCCAGGACCTCTTACTGCTTTTCAGAGCAGTCACTAGTGGTTGCTGGGCGCCATCTAGTTCTTATGGTTTAGGAGTCATAGAGGCTGGGGTTCATGTGATCAGATAGTCCTTTAGACTAATTGTTTCCTTGTGTCTTTGATTTTCTTCACTCTTCCTTGCTCTAGACAGGGAGAGACCAGTAGATGGTCTACTGACAACCTTTTAAGACCTTCCAAAAAAAAAAACCAAACTCACTGCCATCGAGTTGTATCCGACTCATAGCGACCCCTCCTCGGGTTTCCAAGAAGGTATCACTACAGAAGTAGATTGCCCAGCCTTCCTTCTGAGGAGTGAATGGTGGGTTTGAACTGACAGCCTTCTGGTTAGCAGTCAGGTGCCTTATGCACCGTGCCACCAGAGCTCCTTTGAAGACCCTAGTTGATATAACCAAGCTAGGATGTGGAACATTGTCTTTGTAAACTGTGTTATGCTGATTGACCTTGATGTATACCCCAAGATGATGGTCCTGAGCCCCCAGGTCTAGCAACTCATTTCCTCAGGGAGTTTGGTTATAGCAAAGAAATGTTTATAATTTTGCCCCCCTATATGCTTTACTGTATTCATGGATATATTTGCAGCGCATGTAAATAGGTATGTAGAAATAGCCTCTGTCAAACCTGTATATATTTGTGGGTATAGTCCCATTTGCCTTCTCACCCTATTCAGCTTGTATGTTTATGTATGTATCCACTTGTAGATGTTTGTTGTTACTGTTATTACAGGAGTCTGTTTGTAGTAGTATTTACCTTTGTTGCCTTTAACTCTTGCACTCCTCCCAGTGTCTTCTTTTGCCTTGATCATTTTGTGCTTACTGCCCCCTTATTGTATATTGTTTTTCCCTTCACCCAAGTTAATCTGTGTCTGCCCTCTAGATACAGATGACATCAAGAACATCATTAATGAAGAAAGCAAGAAGTCATTGAAGAAAAGAAAGGACCAAAATGGATGTCAGAAGAGACTCTGAAATTTGCCCTTGAGCAGAGAGTAGCTAAAACAAATAGAAGAAATAACAAGATAAAAGAGTTGAACAGAAGATTTCAAAGAGCAGACTAAGCCAGTTACTATAATGAAATGTGAAACGACCTGGAGTCAGAAACCAAAAGGGAAGAACATGCTTGGCATTTCTCAAGCTGAAAGAACTAAGGAAAACATTTAAGCCTGAGTTGCAATATGTGTAAACCTTTCCTTGATATTTTACAGTAGTAGTGTTTGTCCTTTTGTGATCGACTAATTTTACTCAGCAGTGTTTGTTCTCCAGGTTCATCCATGAAAAATTCTATGGGCAAAATACTGAATGATACAGGAAGCATCAAAAGAAGATGGAAGGAATACACAAAGTCACTGTACCAGAAAGAATTGGTTGATGTTCATCATTTCAGGAGGTGGCATATGATCAAGAACCAATTGAAGGAAGAAGTCGAAGCTGCACTGAAGCAGTTGGCAAAGAACAAGCCTCCAGGAATTGACAGAATACCCACTGAGATGTTTCAACAAACGGATGCCCCACTGGAGGCACTCACTTGGCTATGCCAAGAGATTTAGAAGACAGCTACTTGGCCAACTGACAGGAAGAGGTCCATATTTGTACCCATTTCAAAGAAAGGTGATTGCTGTGTCCGGCAAAACGACACAGGTCACTAAATGAAGGAACATGAAAGAATTAATGGTTTTTTATAAAGGAATGGGGCCCAGGCAGACGCCCTGCATATTCTGTGAGAGCAACCCCTGATGTATCCGCTCTGCTTTATTTATACATAAGTATACGATTACATCATTATTCTTTTTTTTTTTTTAATT
>NW_006921659.1:10141720-10144406 GCF_000298275.1 Orycteropus afer afer
CAAATTCTTCTGCTAGTTGGGGTTTAGTCCGATTCTGCATCCTTTCCTTCAAGGCTCAGGGGTCCAAGATTATCTTCTGTGTCTGTGTTAATTGTTTTCCCTTTTCTTTGTTGAAGAGGGTCTGTGCAATCCTTCTGCCTAGTCCGCCATCTTGCCCCGCCTCTCCTCTACATCATTATTCTTGACATTTCTTTAAAACAATCAAGTATTCAATCAATATTGTATTACAGTAAAATAAAATATTTCCTTACAACAATCAGTTATTAATTAAAAACTAAAGGTTTACTCTTTCCCATATCCAAAGGCATTTTCCCATGTCTAAATGTATTGGATAATTAATTAGGTTAACATCTCTTGCAGGATTAGCATATTATCACTAAGATATGTGATTCTAAAACATAATATGATTGTTAAGGTGCATGATTCTAAAGAATGGTTTCTAAGGTATAGTATTCTTTGGGCAAAACATTATTCCAGGGAAACAGGTTAGAAAACATTCTGCTGGGGCAACATCCTGCCCCAGGAACACAAAGCTGAAGCCAAGCATTCAACTATAAGAGAGGCCTTGCCATCTCTTAAAGCAGTCATTCAACCATACATCTCTTAACTGTAATTAGAACATATGCCTTGCAATCATGTTCTTTTGTGGTTTTTTTTCTTGGTCTCCAACAGGTGATCCCACAGAAGTGGAAATTATCAAACAGTATCATTAATGTCACAGGCAAGTAAAATCTTACTGAAGATAATTCAAAAACAGTTGCAGCAGTTTTTGGACAGAGAGCTTGCAGAAATGCAAGCTGGATTCAAAAGAGCTCATGGAATGAGGGATATTGTTGCTGATGTCAGATGGATCTTAGCTGAAAGCAAAGAATACCAGAAATATATTTACTTAACTTTTATTGACTATGCAAAAGCATTCTATTGTGTGAATCATAAAAAATTATGGATGATGTTGAGAAGAATGGGAATTCCAGAACACTTGATTATACTCATGAAGAACTTGTATGTAGATCAGGAGGCTGCCGTTTGAACAGAACAATGGGATACTACATGGTTCAAAATCAAGAAGAGAGCGCATCAAGATTGTATCCTTTCAGCATACTTATTCAACTTGTATGTTGAGCACATAATCCGAGAAGCTGGATTATATGAAGAAGAATGTGGTTTCAGGACTGGACGAAGACTCATTAACGAACTGCGATACACAGATGACACAACTTTGCTTGCTGAAAATGAGGCTGACTTGAAGCACTTATTGAAGACTAAAGAGTATAGTCTGCAGTATGGATTACACCTCAATATAAAGAAAAGAAAAATCCTCACAACTGGTCCAATAACCAGCTTCACGGTGGATGGAGAAAACATTAAAGTTGTCAAGGATTTCATATTACTTGGTTGTATAATCAACACCAATGGAAGCAGCAGGCAAGACATCAGACAATGTATTGCATTTGGCAAATCTTCTGCAAAGGACCTCTTTGAAGTGATGAAGAGCAAAGATGTCTCCTTGAAGACTTAAGGTGTGCCTAACCCAAGCCATGGTATTTTCAATAGCCTCTTATGCATGTCAGAGCTTGACAATGAATAAAGAAGACTGAAAAGGAGTTGATGCTTTTGAGTTGTGGTGATGGAGAAGAATGCTAAGAGTACTATGGTCTGCTGAAAGACTAACAACTCTGTCCTGGAAGAAGTACAGCCAGAATGTTCCTTGGAAGCAAGAATGGCCAGACTTTGTCTCACCTGCTTTGTTCATTTTGTCTGAAGGAACCATTCCTTGGAGAAGGATATCATGCTTGGTAAAGTAGAGGGTCAATGAAGAAAGGGAAGGCCCTCAAAGATATAGATAGACACTGGGTGCAACGATGGGCTCAGGTATAGCAGGGATCATGGGGCTGGCACCTGAACAGGCAGTGTTTTGTTCCGCTATGCATAGGGTCACTTTGAGTTGGAGACGACTTGACAGCACCTAACAACAACAACTTTCTAGTTAGTGATTTACTGTCCCGTCCCCTCCCACCCTTTTACCTGTGTGTAAACCTTTTCTTGATATTTTATTGTAGTAGTCTCATACAGTATTTGTCCTTTTGTGATTGACTAATTTTACTCAGCATAGTATTTGTTCTCCAGGGTCATCCATGTTATGAGGCGTTTCTCAGGTTCATTGAGTCTCTTTAATGTAGCACATTATTCCATGTACTACATGTACTGTAGTTTGTTTATGCATTCATTTGTTGATGGGCACTTAGGTTACTTGCTTCTCTTTGCTATTGTGAATAATACTGCAGTGAATGTGGGTATGCATATATGTCTGTTCATATATGACTCTTAGTTCTCTAGAATATATATACCTAGTAGTTGGATTACTGGTTCATGTGATATTTCTATTTCCAGATTTTTAAGGACATGCCACACTGTTTTCCACAGTAGTTGCATCATTTTACCATCCTTCCAGCAATTCATGAGGTTTCTGGTCTCTTCAAACCCTTGTCAGCATTTTTTTAATAAATTTTTTGAACTTTCTATTAATCCTGGGGTGAGCTATCTCATTGTTTTGATGGCGTCTCTCTAATGGCTAACAATTACAACCATTCCATTTAGTGTTTGTTGGCTGCTTGAGTGTCTTCTCTGGTGAAGTGTCTGTTCATGTCTTCTGGTCTTTTTTTTTTTTTTTTTTAAATTTTATTTT
>NW_006921659.1:10145606-10149219 GCF_000298275.1 Orycteropus afer afer
AATCAATATTTATCTCTATCTATCTAACAGCGTTCCCTCCCCTCCCCTCCCACCCCTGGTAACCAACAAAGAAAATTTCCTCCAATAGATAAACCTTTTCTTAACTTTTACAATAACGGACTAATACAATATTTGTCCTCTTGTGATTGACTTATTTCACTCAGCATGATGTCCTCCAAGTTCATCCACGTTATGTGGTGTTTTGCAGATTCTACATTATTCTTTAGCATCTTCTGGTCATTTTTTAATTGGATTTTTTGTCTTTGTTTTTGAGATGTTGAAGTTGCTATGAATTTTAGATATGATTAGTCCCTTGTCCTGTGTGTCATTGCCAGTTTTTTTCCCCAGTCTATAGTTTTCATTTTACTCTTTTGGAGAAGTGTTTTTTTTTTTTTTTTTTTGTAAATTGTGATTTGCGTGAAAATTTATAGAGTAAGTAATTGACTTTCCTAAATACAGGAGTTCACATATACTTTATCTCATGACGTTGACTACAATTTACCACAATGCAACAGCTCCCTTCCCACTTCCTCCCGATAGTTACCTCTTCCCTGTGTCCATCCTTCCAGGCACTCCTTCCCCCTGAGCTGTCTCCTTGTGCATACACAGCCCTTCTTTCTCCCATGGTTGGTCTCTGCAAGGAGTGTATCTACCACAGGTAAATGTTCAACTCATATACTTGTCTTTTGTTTGGCTTGAAGCCACAGGTTTGAGTTCAGTTCCAGACCTGAAGGGCAGCTCGGGACCATAGTCTCAGTGGTTCCATTAGGGTCTATCAGACCAGCAAACCTGGTCCCCCTTGTTTTTTTTTTTTACCAAATGATTTTGAGTTTTGTTTCACATTGTTCTCCCTCTTTGTCCAGGATCTTCTCCATAGATCCCCCTCTGAGTGGTTGACATTGGTAGCTATGCACCATCTAGTTCTTCTGGTCTCATAGTCATAGAGGCTGTGGATTGCTCGGTGTACCAGTTGCTAGGACTAATTGTTTCCATGAATTTTTGGTTTCCTTCATTCTTCTTTGCTATGGACAAGGAGAGATCCATCATTGGATCTAGATGGCTACTTGGAAGCTTTTAAGATCCCAGTCACTACTCTCCAAAGTAGGAGGTGGAACAATATTTTGTGTTGTATGTTATGGCAATTGAGCTTGATGTCCCCTGTGACTATGGCCCTGAGCCCACCAGTTCAACTACTCAGTCTCTCTGGTAGCTGGCTGTGACCAAGAAGTGACTACAACCTTGTGCCTGGTCATCTCGACTATACACCTGAGAGTTTTTATGGATTATACAAATATACCTATAGGACCATTGTCTGCCAACCCTGTGCATGATCTTAGGTACATTCCCTGCTTCATAGACATACCTAGTAGTTGAGCCTGTCCACCCATCTGTCCACCCATATGCCCATGTTTGCCTTCACTGACAACGCAGTACTGTATGTGCAAAAGGGTTCATCTTTGTTGCCTGTACGTCCTATGTACCTCTCTCTGTCTTCTCTTCCTCAATGCCACCATGTTGATTACTAACATTTGGTACATTGCCCTTCTCTTCACCAAAATCAGTACTTATCTCTACCTATCTGTGTTCCCTCCCCTCCCCTCCCAGCCCTGGTAACCGACAAAGCAAATTTCTTTCCATAGATAAACCTTTCCTTGACATTTACAATAATGGACTAATACAATATTTGTCCTTATGTGATTGACTTATTTCATTGAGCATAATGTCCTTCAAGTTCATCCATGTTATGCAGTGTTTTGCAGATTCTACATTATTCTTTAGGTTTGCGTAGTATTCCATTGTGTGTATGTACTGTAGTCTGGTTATCCATTCCTCAGTTGACGGAGACCTAGGTTGTTTCCATCTTTTGGCTATTGTAAATAGTGCTGCAATGAACATGGGTGTGCATGTGTCTCTTCTTGTCATGGCTCTCACTCTTTAGTAATGAAATGGCTGGGTTAAATGGTATTTCTAATTCCAACTGAAGGAATCACCATACTGCTTTCCACAGTGGTTGTACCATTTTACAGTCCCACCACCAGTGTATGAGAGTCCCAGTCCCTCCGCATCTGTGCTAGCATTTGATATATTCTGTCTTGTTGAGCTTTGCTACTAGTGCTGTTGCAAGATGGTATCTCATTCTTGTTTTGATTTGCATCTCTCTAATAGCTATTGCCTGCTAACCAGACGGCTGGCAGTTCAAACCCACCAGCCACTCCTCGGAAGGAAGGTTGGGCAATCCTACTTCTGTAGTGATACTGCCTTGGAAACCCAAGGAGGGGTTGCTATGAGTCGGGTTTGACTCGACAGCACATAACAACAACAACAACAACAACAACAACAATAGCTAATGATCGTGAGCATTTCTTTATATGTTTCTTAGCTGCCTCAATATCCTCCTCTGTGAAGTGTCTGTTCATATCTTCTGCCCCTTTTTTAATTGGATTATTTGTCTTTTTGGTTTTGAGGTGTTGGAGTTTTCTATAAATTCTAGAGATAAGTCCCTTGTCAGATATGTCATTGCTGAATATTTTTTCCCAGTCTGTAGGTTCTGTTTTAACTCTTTTGGAGAAGTCTTTGGAAGCACATAAAAATTTAGTCTTTAGAAGGTCCCATTCATCTAGTTTCTCTTCTGCTGTTTGTGCATTTTGGGTTATGGTTGATAGTGTATTTATGCCATATAGTAGGAACCTTAAATTTGCCCCTAGTTTTTCCTTGAGGAACTGTATAGTTTTATGTTTCACATTTAAGTCTTTGATCCATCTGGAGTTAGTTTTTGTGTATGGTGTGAGGTACAAATCTTGTTTCATTTGTTTGCAAATGGATGTCCAGTTTTGCCAGCACCGTATATTAAACAGGTATTCTCTTCCACATTTAATGGATTTGGGCTGTTTGTCAAAGATCAGCTTACCATAGGTCGATGGATCTATTTCTGGGTTCTCAATTCTATTCCATTGGTTTATGTGTCTGTCATTATAACAATACCAGGCAGTTTTGACTACTGTGGCTGTATAGTAGGTTTTGAGATCCAACAGTGTGAGACCTCCTTCTTTGTTCTTCTTCTTGAATAGTGCTTTGCTTATCTGAGGTCTCTTTCCTTTCCATATAAAGTTAGTGATTGTTTTTTTCCATATCCTTAAAGAATATTGATGGGATTTTGATTGGGATTGCTTTGAATGTATAGATTGCTTTGGGTAGAATTGACATTTTCACAATGTTCAATCTTCCTATCCACAAGTATGGAATGTTCTTCCATATATGGAGATCTCTTTTGGATTCTTAAAGTAGTCTTTTATAGTTTTCTTTGTAGAGGTCTTTTGTGTCCCTGGCAAGATTAATTGCCAAATATTTTAATTTTTTGGTAGCTATTGTAAATGGTATTGATTTCCTTATTTCTTTTCCAATAATATATTTGTTGGTGTAGAGGAATCCAACTGATTTTTGGATGTTGATCTTATATCCTGCCATAATGCTAAATCTCTCAATTAGTTCCAGTAGATTGTTGACTAAGTCTCTTGGGTTCTCTAGGTATAGGATCATATCATCAGCAAATAGGGATAGTTTGACTTCTTCCTTACCAATTTGGATGCCTTTGATTTCCCTTTCTTGCCTTATG
>NW_006921659.1:10150337-10160438 GCF_000298275.1 Orycteropus afer afer
CATCCTTTTCTATGTTTTGGAATAGTTTGAGTAGGAATGGTGTCAGTTCTTCTCTGAATGTTTGGTAGAATTCTCCGGTGAAACTGTCTAGACCAGGACTTTTTTTTTGTTGGTAATTTTTTGATGACCTGTTCAATTTCTTCTTTTGTTATGGATCTGTTCAACTTTTCCACATCAGTCTGTGTTACTTTAGGTAAGTGGTGTGTTTACAGAAATCTGTCCATTTTTTCCAGATTTTCAAATTTGTTAGTATACAGTTCTTCATAGTATCCTGATATTATCCTTTTTATTTCAGTTTTCTTATCTAATCTGCAACTCTCCGTCTCTTGAGTGGGCCTTTTAATTCATTAACATTCAGTGTACTTATCGACAAGTATGAATTGGTTGCTGTCATTTTGTTATGTGTTTTTTTCATGGTGTCTCTGGTTTCTTGTGTATTATTTTCTCTGCTGAGCTCATTATGTTTATGAATCGTGTTATCATTTCCTTGGTTGCTGCTGTTTTAGTATTTGCTGAATACTTGTTGTTGTCCTATTTTTCATTGTGATGTGAAGGTTTGTCATTTTTCTTTGAGGTTATCCTGTGATTTATAATTTATAATTTTCTTCCCGAGATTAGAACAGTCCATTCTATCTTGCAGATCTCTTGACTTCTTCACCATTTAGGAGTTCTGTAAGTGCACAGTATTTTCCCTCTTTTTGGTTTGTAGTTGTCCTCATTTACCCATTGATGTCTCTGGTTCCCTGTTTACAATCTTGTAATCTTATTTTTACTTTGAATATGTTCATAGCTGTGGTTTCTGGGTTATGTCATCCGTGTATTAATGGTCAGTTATTGTTTGCTATTTTTGGTTCTCCGTTCAAAGGACTCCGTTCAGTATCTCTTGTAGGGTTGGTCTAGTTTTAACAAATTCCCTTAGTTTCTGCTTATCTGGAAATCTCCTAATTTCACCATCATATTTGAGGGACAGTTTTGCCAGGTGTATAATTCTTGGTTGAAAATTTTTCTCTTTCAGGGTTTTGTTTATACCATCCCATTGCCTTCTCGCTTGTGTGGTTTCTGCTGAGAAATCAGAGCTTGTTCTTTCTTATTACCCTTTGTAAGTAACTTTTTGTTTTTCCCATGCTGCTTTCAGGATTCTTTCTTTGTCTTTGGTTTTGATGAGTTTGATGATGATATGTCTTGGTGATTTTCTTTTGGGGTCTATCCTGTTTGGGTTTGTTGGACTTCCTGAATGGATATATTTACATCTTTCATTATATCAGGGAAGTCCTCCTCCAACAAATCTTGGACAATTTTCTCAGTGGTTTTATTTTTCTCTTCCTCTTTTGAAATTCCAGTGACACGTAGGTTATTCCTTTTGTTGGTATTCCACATGAGCCTTATGCTTTCTTCAGTTTGTTTTGATCTTTTTTCTGATTGATCCCTTTCCATAGACGTGTTCAGGTATTTGTCTTCAATCTCATTAATTCTGTCTTCCATTGCATCAGTTCTGCTCCTTTGTCTTTTCAATATGTTATCTTTCTGATAATTTAGTATTAATCTTCTGGATTTCTATCTGTAGATTTAGAATAATTTCTAATTTTTCATTTATTTTGTCATTTTGTTCTTGTATTTTCTTCCAGAATTCTTCTAGGGTTTTGTCTGTGTTTTCCTTGTTATGTGTCTCAATCTTTTGAAGATATCTAACTATAATTGTTTTGAATTCCTTATCAGAGAGTTCAGTGCTACTTGTTCCTCAGGGATGTGTTTTGGGTCTATATCCTGCTCCCTCGTTTCTACCACTTTTTCTTACTTCTTTGTGAGAACTATGATGGTCTGTTGTCTCCAAGACATTGTGGTGGTGTTTTATATAGATCTCTGTTAACTGTTTGTGAAAAGCAGGCAAAGGTGAGTCATTTTCTAATTGTTGCTTGTTTATTGTTGGCCCGTTTGTTGGTGAAGAAATAAGTGGTGGCTTTCACTCAGTAAGTAAAGCTGCAGGAGGTGTGGATGTAGTTGTGTCGTATGGGGAATGTTGCTGTCTTCCACTCAGTTAAACAAAAATAGCAATTGAAGAGCCATCAAAGAAGTAAAATCAAATGGACAAAAAATACACCATGTAATCACACAAGAACAGTAATCATAAAGAGAAAAAAGGGAAGAAGAAAAAAAATCCCACAATATCTGGGTAGAGGGCAATAAGAAAAAAGGAGAATAATGAAGAAAAAGTAGGAAAAATGCAAAAAGGAAAACAAGGAATGGGGTTAACAACGAGAAGGAAAAATAAAATTGTGACCACGAACTGGGAAAAGAAAAAAGGCTGAAAACTAGAACCTGAGAGGGAAAGAGTAAAGTATAATAGTAAAAAGAACAAAAGTAACAATAATAATAGTAGTTTTATAACAGACAAAAACAAACTAAAAAATAGAAAAAAAAAAAAACAAAAAAAACTCGGGGTAGGGTGGGGCAGGACACCCAGGCTCCTTTGGAGCATGAAGACTGGGATGGAATTCCTGCTGGCCCAGAAGGTGGGTGGGAGTAAGTGATGGACACACCTCTGTTCACCAAAAGGGTGTGGGGTGTAAGAGTAACAAGGGGAATATCGCACCTTTCCAGTCATCCACGTCCAGAATGTCCTTGTGGTTTCCGGCAAGTGGAGCTTATTCTTTAGTCCCTGGAATCTGGGAGAATGCTGTCGCTTTAAATATCCAAAATGGTCAAACTGCTTGTAAACATTCAAAATGGCTGTGCCCTCTGGACAGGCAAATGTCCACAGCTTAGCCCGCCTTCCTCTTCACTGCTTCCCCTTTTATTCACCAGCCACCAGAGCAGTTCACCAGTACAGTCTCTAGCTAGCAAGACCGATTTTTAGGTTAACTCTTAAGTCCTTCCACCACTTGGCAATATCCAAGCTGTCTGTGCCGTCAGGATCACTGCTAGACCGCAGCTCCATTTGTTTCATTTTTTGGTATTTTCATGCACATTCTTACTGTAGTTGGAGTTTAATCCACTTCTGTAGCCTTCCCTTCAAAGCTTAGAGGTCCAGGATTATCTTCCCCTTTTCTTTGTTGAAGAGGGTCTGTGCAGTCTTTCTGCCTATTCTGCCATCTTTTCGCATCTCTGGACAAGTGTTTTGATGCATATAAATGTTTAACCTTTAAGAGGTCTGTGGTCTAGTTTGTCTTCTGCTGTTTGTGTGTTTTTAGTTATATTTCATAGTATATTTATGCCATATATCAGGACACTTAAGTTTGTTCCTATATTTTCTTTAGTGATCATTATAGTTTCATATATTTACATCTAGGTCTTTGGTCCACCTTGAGTTAATTTTTTTATATGGTGAGACATAAGGTATCCTGTTTCATTTTTCTGCAAATGGGTATCCAGTTTTGCCAGCACCATTTATTAAAGATGAAACCCATTTAATGGGTTTCAACCTTTTGTCAAGGCAAGCTGTCCATAGGTGGATGAATTTACTTCTGAGTTCTCAATTCTGTTTCATTCATCTGTGTGTCTGTTGTTGTTCTAATAGCAGGCTGTTCTTCCTATCATGACTATAGAGTAGGTTTTGAGATTGAGGAGTATGATTCCTCCTACTTTGTTCTTTTTTGGTAGTGCTTTGTTTATCTGGAGTCTTATTGTTGTTGTTGTTGTTATGTGCTATCAAGTCAGACCCGACTCATAGTGACCCCTTCTTGGGTTTCCGAGGCTGTATCACTACGGAAGTAGATTGCCCCATCTTCCTTCCAAGGAATGGCTAGTGGGTTTGAACCACCAGCCTTCTGGTTAGCAGTCAAGTGCCTTAGGCACTATGCTACCAGAGCTTCTAACAGAGTCTTACTGGTTTCTATATAAAGTTGGTGTGGTAGTTAAGTTTTTGTGTCAACTTGGCTGGTCCTGATTGTGTGGCTGGGCAGCTGGATGTAGTATTCCCCATGATGAGACTGGTAATCAACTCTATGGTGGAATCTACTGTGAGCAGCTGAGTAGCAGCCTTAGGGATATGGTCTGCTTTCTATATGTAAGGAGAATCCTTGGAAAACAGTCTCTAGTTTATGGCACTCTTAATCCCTGCATGTAGCTGTGTCATTGTTCAATAGCCTACCATGCTCTGTAGTCCTTGGAACTTTCAGTGGACTTAAATTAATGGCCTGCTGTGTGGTTTGGTAACATTGGGATTGTGCCTCTTTACTTGTTAACCTTGGGCTTGTCATTCTCAGTAGCCAGTAGCTGTCTGAGTGAAGAAAAGCCTCTAGCTCCAGTGGGCCGGGAGCGGAAGACAGAGCTGAAGCCCAAGGGCTTCAGGGCTTTCACCCAGTCCCTAGAGTCTGGCACTTTGAACTCAGATTTAATGCCTCCAAGCTGTAAGAGAATAAACTCCTATTTGTTCAGCCCTCCCATATGTGGTATATTCCTGTCACAGTGGCACTAGGTAACCAAAACAGTTGGTGGTTAGTTTTCCCATCTCTTTATAGAGTGGTGATGGAATCTAGATGAGGATTGCATTATACCTGTAGATCACTTCGGGTAGTATTGACATTTTCTCAATGTTAAGTCTTCCTATCTACGAGCGTAATATACTCTTCCATTTATATAGGTCTCTTGGTTTCTTGTAGTACTTTGTTTCTTTGTACAGTTCTTTATTATTATTTTTTTTAATCTGTATTTATTATCTGAGGACTTCATGGCTTCATTATTATCTGAGGACATTTGGTTGGATGTTATAAATGGTGTTATTTTCCTGATGTCCTTTTCAGAGTTGTCTTTGGTAGTGTAGAGGAATCCCAGTGATTTTTATATGTTGATCTTGTATCCTACCAATTGGCTGAATCCTTCCATTAGTTCCAGTAGTTTTCTTGATGAGTGAGTCTCTGGGCTTTTCTATTTATAGGATCATATGACTTTCAAATAGAGATAGTTTTACTCCTTCTTTGCCAATTTGGATGCCTTTTATTTCCCTTTCTTGCTTTATTACTCTCTCTGGGGCTTCCAATACAGTGCGCAGTGGGAGTGGTGATAAAGAACACCCTGGGCTAGTTCCCATTCACAAACGGAATATTTTCAGTCTCTGTTGAGAATATTTTTGGTCATTGGTTTTGTGTATATACCCTTAATTATGTTGGGAAACTTTCCTGCTTTTCCTGTATTGCTGAGCATTTTATCAAAAAATGGGTGTTGGATTTTGTCAGATGCTTTTTCTGCACTGATTGGTTTGATTACATAGTTATTTTATTTTATTTATGTGGTGCTTTATGTTGATTATTTCTCTAATTTTGAACCATCCCTGCATACTGGTATGAATCCCACTTGGTAGTGATGTATTATTTTTTTGGTATGTTGTTTCTGTTGGCTAGGATTTTGTTGGGAATTTTTATTCATATGTTTATGAGGGATGTTTGTCTATAATTTTCTTCTGTAATGGTGTCTGTGACTGATTTTGGTATCAGGGTTATGCTTGCTTCATAGAAGGAGCTCAGGAATATTCTATCCTTTTTTATGTTCTGGAATAGTTTGAGTAGAATTGGTGTCAGCTCTTCTCTGAATGTTTGGTGGAATTCACCAGTGAAGCCATCTGGGCCAGGTCTTTTTTGTTGTTAAGAGTTCTTTTTTTTTTTTTTTTTAGGATCTGTTCAATTTCTTCTTTTGTGATGAGTCTGTTCAAAGTTTCTACCTTAGAGTGTGTTAGTTTGGGTAGGCAGTGTGTTTCTAGAAATTTGTCCATTTCTTCTAGGTTTTCAAATTTGTTGGGGTAGTATTTGTTTATAGTGTTCTGTTATTACCCTTTTTATTTCAGTTGGATTTTTTTTTTTTTTGAAACATTGCTTATTTCATTTCTTATTCTTGTTATTTGCATCTTCTCTTTCACTTCCTATGTTTAATTTGCCAGTGTTTTGTGAGTTTTATTAATCCTTTCAAAGAACCAATGTCTTTTCATATTTTTTTCCCCATTTAATTTATTTCTGTTTGAATATTTATTACTTCTTTTCTGCTCCTGGACTGTCTGGTTTTGTTTTGGATTTCTTTTGTTTGCTTTTTCTAATTGTTGGAGATGTTGTATGAAGGTGTTGATTTTGATTCTTTTTTTTTTTTTAATTATTTTTCTTTGTGTATTTCTCTCCCATGCACTCCTGCCCCCTGAGCTGTCTCCTTGTGCATAGCAACCCTTGTATTCTCCCATGATTGTTCTCTCCAAGGAGTGTATCTACTTTATATAAATGTTCAGCTCATATGCCTGTCTTTTGTTTGGCTGGAAGCTGCAGGAGTGGATTCTATTCCAGACCTGAAGGGCAACTAGGAGCCATTGTCACAGTGATTCCATTAGGCTCTATCAGACCAGCAAACTTGTCCCTTTTTTTTTTTTTTTTAAATGATTTTGAGTTTTGTTCCACGTTGTTCTCCCACTCTATCCAGGATCTCCTACGTAGATCCCCCTCCAAGTGGTTGACAGTGGTAGCTGGGCACCATCTAGTTCTCTGGTCTCTTAGGTTATATAGGCTGAGGATTGCATGTACCAGTCACTTTTACTAGCTGTTTCCATGAATCTTTGGTTTTCTTCATTCATCTTTCTCTGGATAAGGAAAGACCCATCGTTGCATCCAGATGGCCGCTTGCAAGCTTTTAAGATCCCAGTCACTACTCACCAAAGTAGGATGTAGAACAATGCTTTTGTGTAGTATGTTATGCCAGTTGAGTTTGATGCCTCTTGAGACTATGGTTCCAAGCCCCAGGTCCAACTATTCGCTCTCTGTAGGTAGTTGTCTGTGACCAGGAAGTGACTACAACCTTGTCCCTCATCAGCTCTATGTACCTGGGAATTCTTACAGAACATACAAATACACTTGTAGAAACATTGTCTGCCAACCCTATAACTGGTCTTGGGCACACTCCTCCCTGCATAGACATACCTGATAGTTCAGCCTGTCCACCCATATAACCATGTTTGCCTTCACTTACAACACAATACTGTATGTGCAAAAGGGTTCATCTTTGTTGTCTGTAGTGATTTTGGTTCATTCTTGTCTTTTGATTTATGTGTTTATTGCTGTAAATGTTCTTTTAAGCACTTCTTTTGCTGTGTCCCAATGATTTTGGTACATTGTGTTTCATTCTTGTTTGATTTATTTCATTTTTTATTTCTTCTACTACCCAGTAGTTTTTAAGCAAAGTGTTATTCATTTTCCATGTCTTTGATTTTTTTTCCCTTCATCTTCCTGTTGTTGATTTCTAATTTCATAGCATTGAGATCTGAAAGGATATTGGTTCTATTTCACTGTTTTTAAATTTAAAATTTAAATTTATTGCAGAGCTTGTTCCATTTAACATATAAAATTTAAATTTGCTGTGGAACTTTTTCCATAAGAGTGTACACCATCACCTGTGGAGAAGCATGGGTGTGTGTTGCTGACTGTGGAGGCTGCAGGGGGTGAAACACTTTGAGGGCTTAAAAAAAAAAAAAAGAAAGGTAAGGAAGAGGAGAAAGAAATAAAATAAGTTCTGGAGAAGAGTGAAGGACTAAGAAGAAAGAAAGTAGAGGGAAAAATAAGCAGCATAGTACTAGTGCAAGCACTAGCTGCCTAACATGATTGCAGTGTGCATGTAGCACTCTGTAGAAGCATGCATTACCAATTATGGAAGGGTGGTGGTGGACTCTGTTTTGCAGAGGCGATGGGGAGCAGTGTACCCACTCTGTAGGATTATAAAAGTGGAGTGGTAAAGAGGAAGAACAGTAGAAAAAAAGGGAGGCAGGGAAGAAAGGAAGAACTGAGAAGCAAGAATACAAATAAAGAAGAGAAAAAAGAAAGTGGCACGCAGCACTGCAGTGTAGGGGTGTTTCACCAGTCTCTGAGGGGGTGGGGCTGGGGGCCGTGCCTCTGGTCACTGGGAGGTTTTTAGGGTAAGGGAGATCTCTTGTCTCCAATCAACATGTAAGTGCTGGTCCAATCCTGGTGAGCAGAGATCTTTCTGTGATTCTTGCCCTGATCGGAATGTTGCGTGCAGTAATTCAAACTGGCCATGTTGTACTGGATCATTGTCAATTTACTGCTTTATATGTCTTCTTGTTTCCTGTTTTTGTTTACTCTCTTCCTCTAACTGGTATTTGATCTATTTCTTTATCTTTTCCTTTGAAGCTCTTGAGTTCCAGGATTGTTACCTATATCTATCTCAGTTGGTTTCTTGGGAGTTTGTTGTAGAGGGTCTGGACAATGTATATACCATCTTGGATCCTCCAAATTTTCATCTTTCTACTGATGACATATTAAGAAAAGTGTTGTGAGCACATTGGAAGACACTTAAAACCAGTAATGTTTATTGCTATAATTACTACTATTATTAACATGATGCCTCAGTGGCAGTGATTTTTTTTTTTTTTTAAATAATTCTGCAGAAGAAGATACATGGACCCTTTATTCATTTACTCTTGAGTAACATGCTAGTTCTAGTGTGTTATTTAACCTTTCATATTTAGAAAGTGTTGTAAAACCTAATATTATTCTATATTCGTAAATTGATTTAATTTTGGGTGGTCATATATTGAACTAAGTTTTTGATAACTTTTTTCTTTGTAATTAGTTTAGAACTTATAAGTGTATTGAATTACAAATGGTTGATTACTGTCAATTTAGAATAACTTGGATGTACACTAGAGAATAATGAAGTCCCTGAGTAGCGTAAATTGTTAAGCGCTTGGCTGCCAGCTGAGAGGTTGGTGGTTAAAGCCTACTTAAAGGCATCTTGGAAGATAGGCCTGGCAGTCTGCTTCTGAAAGGTCACAGCCTTGAAAATCCTATAGAGCTCAGTTCTTCTCTGTGCAGGTGGGGTCACTGTGAGTCCGTATTGATTCAATGGCAGCTAATAACACTCGTGAGAATAAGCTGTGGTTCAGTCTAAACTTACACATTAGCCTTCATCAGAGAATTAGCTAGAGGTTACATCTACAATTCACTTAAATTTTATTTTACCATAATAAGGTTTATGTTTCTAAATTTATATAGCTGTATATGAAAGTTCATAAACAATGTAAAATGATAGTTTAACTCCTGTTAGAGGAGATTAAGATACAAGGAGATTAAGGCACTGAAACTTAAAACTGTTATTGGAAAATGGTATTATTGACAGTCTTTGATGGAACTGACTGCATTTATTATTGAGATTGTAGGCATTTTAAGGAGCACTGCTCACCTCTATTCACTTAACTATTTTGGTATCTTTAACCAGCCTCTAAACTTCTGATCCAGAGTTACAGGATAGTCATGTCAACATAATTGAAAGGAAAACATTAATTGGATTCAGACTTGACATATAAAAAGGTAGATGTGGACCAACAAACAGTTCAGAACATATTTTTAGGTTCAGAGTAATTTTCTTTTTTCTGTTACTGGAATTCTCTTTATCACTTCAGGAAATGGTGAACAAATAATAGATTTTTTTTTTTTTTTTTTTTTTTACTGCATTTTATTGAAATATAATTTATGTACAGTGAAATACACAAAACTAAAGTGACATGGGCAGTAGACAGGCTCTTTCCTCGACAAGACCTGTATAAACCAGTAACTGATTAATGAGTAGGCTATTTTTCTTAGTGCCTAAATTATTTGTGCATTACTGTAAGTCATGAAATCAAAACTGTTTTTAATTGAGAATAAAATAAGAATGATTTTTTATTGTTTGGTCTTCTTTTAGCATATGATAACACAGCAACTGAGATTTTTACTTGTAGTTTTAGTATTGAATATCTATTCCTCTTGACTTTGATCAGTGTTGTTTTGAGAGTTGGCATCGATAAAGTTAAGCTGCCTTGGATTTCTTGCTTTGTAATTTTTCATCAGTGCATTGGGCACAGGTGGTCTTGGTTAGTCACTCCTTTCAATTAAATGATTTTGAGATTGACCCAAACATTAGCTTTGTTCATTAGATTTTCACCAAGGATATTGTCTTTTGAAAATGTGTTGTTTCTTTTAGGGTTCTCCTGAAGGTCATACGAAATCTCTTTTCTCTACTTCCCTTTCCAGGTTCCTCTCTGGCACTTTCTTTTTTCTTTTTTTTTTTATTAGGATTTGGGTGAAGATTTACAGAGTAAATTCACTTTTCATACAGCAGTTCACATATACTTTGTCTCAT
>NW_006921659.1:10165363-10171895 GCF_000298275.1 Orycteropus afer afer
TGAAGATATTGAGCTTTTCCACCGCCTCTTGCCACAGATGTAGTCAATCTGATTCCTGTGTGTTCCATCTGGTGAAGTCCACGTGTACAGCCTCCATTTGTGTTGTTGAAAAACGGTCATTTTAGCATAGTTCTTAAAATTACATGTATTAATCTAACTTGAAAAATACAGGTCATCAGCTGTCAGTTACAGATATTTATGTTGGTGTACTTATACATATTTATATTTAATAAATTGTAAGCTGCTGAACTTAAATTTTTATAAGTCAATGAGAAGCCATAAAGTCTTAAAAACAAGAAATTATTACTATTCATTTTAAATCACAAGTATTATCTTTTTTATACTTCATGGTTTATAATATGTTAAGCAGACACAGTGTATAATTTTCACACAAGTGTTTGTGTGTAGAGGTTGAGGGGTAAGAAACTTGTTAAAACAAATTGTCATTGAAAATTCCAGTTTACTTTTCTGGGAAGCACTAATCACCATCTTATACATTACATATTTTGGTTATTTATTGCCTTTTGGTCTTCCTTTTCCACTAGGATATATTCTTCATGAGGGCCAGGGACTTTTGTTCATTTTGTGCATTGTAATTCCAGTATCTCGTAGTCCCTGACACATAGCAGACATTGACATTTTTGTTAAAAGATAAATGAATTAATCAAATGCAGTACCATTTTGGTTACTACATTCTGCCGTTTTCTATTTCTCAATGTTTGTTACGTTTTTTCCTTTTGTACCTTTAAGTGGAGTGTGTTTTGATAGTGTTGATTTTTATAAAATGCCTTTGCTAATTTGTTTTATATCTGTTGCTGAATTTCAGAATTGATTCTCTACCATTATATTTTACCTTACGCTTCTGTGTAATTTAAAAATCTCAAGTAGTATTGTTTCTTCAAGAGCTTTTAAATATTTACTTAATTAGTAAGTACTCAGAGAACATTATTCCTCCACCTAAGTTTTACTAGTTGCAGTGTTTTGTCTTCTGTACACACATAGGTAGCTTTCACATAGTCACATAGTCTCAAACATGTTATTTTATAGTATTTTTGAGAACTGTATTCAGCTTCATGAAACTTTTAAGTTAGTAGGTCTAGATAATAATTTTTTTTTGCAGTTTTATGTAATTATACATCTTGATCTTTTGTGCTGATTCCATATGCTTGTATTGTATGGTCAGTCATCAAGAAATTACTTTGTCATCGGGGTTAGACTTTTTTACTTTGCCGTTGAAATACTGTCACTTTGGATTATCTGGGAATGAGAATCCAATTTGTACACTAATGTAGATCCTATTAAGGTGTAGTAAAGGACTCAAGAGGGCTTACCTTTCTAACCAGGCTCAGTAGGAACTACTACAGTACTCATAGGGTGGGTTGGCTAGTTGTTAAAATGTCTGTTCCCCTAGTTCAACACCAAGTAGATGTACTTACTTCTCCTACCACCTCCTACTCTGCAGTCTGCTCATTATTGCAGTTAGTACATCATAGGGCCCTGCATTACCTAAATAATCATTACTTCCTCCCTCATAGCACTAGCAGGAAATTTTTTAAAATGTGATTTAGGTTATCTGTGACTTTCTCACTGCTTTTCCTATTATGCCATTTAATTAATGATTGACTGAATTCTGCATTATTCTCCCTCTCCTGTTTGAGTTTTTTAAAAAGAACTAGCAAACAGTCATATTTTATTATTATTATTATTATTACATTGCTGACTTTTCATTCATTTCAGTGCTACAAAGCACTTTTATTCTTCATGTTCAAATTCCTATACAAGTTTTTATTCTTTAAGGGAAGTAGGGTTTTTTCCTTTCTTTATCTTCAGACTACATTTTCTACAAGTGAAGCTATTGATGACATTTTACTTTTTAAAAACTCATTCTTTTTAATAGTTACTTGTTTTGAGGATCATAATTGAGGTAAATTTGTTAAAACAGAAAAGCAGAAAAGATTTTCTGAGTGGAAAAGAAAATGCTGGAATGAGTTATTTCCAGTTCTTAAGTTATTTTTCTCTTATGAACAGAATGGATTTTTAATGTCTTGGGGGGGAAGACAAAGATATAATAGAAACATTTGAAAATTCATACTGTAAATCATGATTCGCCCAAAGTTTGCCTCATCACTTTGTTGAAGAGAACAGTGTAAAGGAATATGTTAGCCTAATGGCAAAAATGTTTTTAGGCCACAGCTCTGCAGTAGAAATATGTGTGTAAAGGTACGGTATGAAAAAGTATGTGCTTATAGAAATGGCATTATTTTAAAACAAAATAAAAATAGCTGTCTAGCATTTGGGCTTAACTCTCAAATAGTTGTTTTGTAGAGAATTAGTAGATCATCTGTGATCAGTCTTTCCAGTGTTTCTGTAAAACTATTTAGTAGTCTAAATTAAGAGAAGTTAGAATACCTACTCTTTTTGTAATCAGCAGTGAAAACCCTATGGGTCAACAATAGCGTGATCTCCAACCAGTCGTTGGGATAGCGCAAGACCACTCAGTGTTTTGTTCCATTCTGAATGAGGTTGCCATGAGCTGGAGGCCAACTTGATAGCAGCTAACAACAGCAGCTTTTTTGGTAAAGAATGTGGTGATTATGAACATGGGCTTAGGTTTCAGTTCATACTGCACTGTTTATTTCTATGTTGGAGTACAAATGACTTGACCTCTTTGAGACTCATTTTCCTCCTTGTAAAAGGGGCATAATAACAGCTTCCTCACAGGAGGCACTGAACATAGATTTAAAAAAAAAAAAGAAAACCAAACTCATTGCTGTCAAATAGTTTCTAACTCATAGTGACCCCTCCTTGGGTTTCCAAGGAGGGACAAAAGTAGATTGCGCAATCTTTCTTCCGAGGAGTGGCTTGTGGGTTCAAACTAGGCAGCCTTTTGGTTAGGGTCAAGTGCCTCAGGCACTATGACACCAGAGCTCCCTTGAATGTAGATTATACATGTAAAATGCTTAGTACAGTGTCTGAGAACATATTAAAATTATTTTTTAAAAATATTTTTCTCATTGAAGTTAAATCGGTATACCATTTAAATTGACCTAATAATTTGCCATTTTAAAGTACACAGTTCAGTGGTATTTAACAGATTCAGTGTATAACCACCAACTCTGTAGTTTGAAAACTTTTCCATCACCCCATAAAAACACTCTTGCCTGTAAATCATCATCCCCCATTCTTTTCTACCTCTGTCTTCTGGTTACTGCTAATGTTTTCTGTCTCTGTGGATTTTCCTCTTCTGAGTATGTCACATAAAAGAAATGATAAAATATATAATCTTTTGTGTATATATATTTTGTGTATGGTTTGCTTCAATTAGCATGTTTTTGAGGTTCATTCAAGTTATAGTATGCATCAGTACTTCATTCTTTTTATGACTGAATAATATTTCTTTGTATGTTTATTCCATTATCAGTTTATCCATTCATCTGTTAACAGATATTTGGGTTGCTTTCACTTTTTGACTATTATGACTAATGCTGCTATGAACATTGGTGCACAGGTTTCTCTGGGCATTTGTATTCATATTATTATATCATATATTCTCATATGTCATGTTTTTGTTGTTAGGTGCTGTCGAGTCGTCTCTGACTCATAGTGAGTGAGCCTGTAGTGCATAGCAGAATGAAACACTGTCTGGTTTTGTACCAGCCTCACAATCCTTGCTATACTTGAGCTCATCGTTGCAGCCACTGTGTAAATCCATCTTGTTGAGAGCCCTCCCCTTTTTGTTGACCCTCTACTTTACCAGCATGGCATCCTTCTCCAGGGAATGGTCCCTTCTGACAAAGTAGGTGAGACAAATTCTGGCCATTCTCACTTCCAAGGAGCATTCTGGTTGTACTTCTTCCAGGACAGATTTGTTAGTCCTTTTAGCAGACCATGGTACTCTTGGCATTCTTCTCTTCAACACCCCAACTCAAAGGCATCAACTCTTCTTCAGTCTTCCTTATTCATTGTCCAGCTCTCACATGCATAAGAGGTGACTGAAAATACCATGGCTTGGGTTAGGCGCACCTTAGTCTTCAAGGAGACATCTTTGCTCTTTATCATTTGAAAGAAGTCTTTTGCAGAAGATTTGCCCAGTGCAGTACATTGTCTGATGTCTTGACTGCTGCTTCTGTTGGTGTTGATTGTAGAGCCAAGTAATATGAAATCCTTGACAACATCATTCTTTTCTCCATCCACCATGAAGCTGTTTATTGGACCAGTTGTGAGGATTTTTGTTTTCTTTGTATTGAGATTTTATCTATACTGCAGACTGTAGTCTTTAATCTTCATCAGTAAGTGCTTCAAGTCATCCTCACTTTCAGCAAGCAAAGTTGTGTCATCTGTGTATCGCAGGTTATTAATAAGTCTTCCTCCAATCCTGATGCCATGTTCTTCATGTAATCCAGCTTCTCGGATGATTTCCTCAGCATACAAGTTGAATAAGTATGGTGAAAGGATACATCCCTGACACATTCCCTTCTTGATTTTGAACCATGTAGTATCCCATTGTTCTGTTCGAACAGCAGCCTCCTGATCTAGGTACAGGTTCCTCATGAGTACAATCAAGTGTTCTGGAATTCCCATTCTTCTCAATGTTAGCCATAATTTGTTATGATCCACACAATTGAATGCTTTTGCATAGTCAATAAAACATAAGTGAACACCTTTCTGGTGTTCTTTGCTTTCAGCAGTGATATCCCTGGTTCCACATCCTCTTCTGAATCCAGCTTGCATTTCTGGAAGCTGTCTGTCAGTATGATGCTGCAACTGTTTTTGAATTCTTCTGTAAGATTTTACTTGCCTGTGATATTAATAATATTGTTTGATAATTTCCACATTCTGTGGGATCACCTTTCTTGAAATGGGTACCGATATGGATCTCTTCCAGTCAGTTGGACGGGTAGCTGTCTTCCAAATCTTTTGGCATAGCCAAGTGAGTGCCTCCAGCGCAGTATCCGTTTGTTGAAACATCTCAGTGGGTATTCTGTCAATTCCTGGAGACTTGTTCTTTGCCAGTTGCTTCAGTGCAGCCTCGACTTCTTTCTTCAGTACTATTGGTTCTTGATCATATGCCACCTCCTGATATGTATAAACATCGACCAATTCTTTTTGGTACAGTGACTCTGTGTATTCCTTCTATCTTCTTTTGATGCTTCCTGCATCATTCATTATTTTGTAATACTTTCAGTATTGCAACTCAAGGGTTAAATTTTTTCCTCAGTTCTTTCAGCTTGAGAAATGCCAAGCATGTTCTTCCCTTTTGGTTTTCTGACTCCAGGTCTTTGCACATCTCATTATAGTAATTGCCTTTACTGCTTGAGCTGCTCTTTGAAATATTCTGTTCAGCTCTTATATCTTGTCATTTCTTCTGTTTGCTTTAGCTACTGTCTGCTCAGGCACAAGTTTCAGAGTCTCTTCTAATATCCATTTTGGTCATTTCTTCATTTATTGTCTTTTTAATGGCTTCTCACTCTCTTCATGGATGATATTCTTAATGTCATCCCACAATTCCTTTGGTTTTCAGTCATTGGTGTTCATTGCATCAAATCTAGTCTTTAATTGGTCTCTAAATTCAGAAGGTGTATTATCAAGGTCGTATCTTGGCTCTCTTGGACTTGTTTTAATTGTCTTCGGTTTCAACTTGAACATGCATATGAGCAGCTGATGGTCTGTTCCACAGTCAGCTCCTGGCCTTGTTTTGGCTGAAGATATTGAGCTTTTTCAATGCCTCTTGCCACAGATACAGTTTCTGATTCCTATGTATTTATTACATCTGGTGAAGTCCACGTGTATAGTCATTGCTTATGTTGTTGAAAAAAGGTATTTGCCATGAACAAGTCGTTGTTCTTACAAAATTCTATCATGCTAGCTCCAACGTTATTTCTGTCACCAAGGCCAAATTTTCTAACTGCTGGTAACTCTTCTTTGTTTCCAACTTTGCATTCCAATCACCAGTGATAATCAACACGTCTTGATTGCATCATGTTCAGTCAATTTTAGACTGCAGAAGTTGTTAGAAATCTTCAATTTCCTCATCTTTGGCTTTGGTGATTGTGTAAATTTGAATAATAGTCATATTAACTGTTCTTCCTTGTAGGTGTATGGATATTATCCTATCACTGAGAGCATTGTACTTCAGGACAGATCTTGAAACACTCTTTGTGACAATGAGTGCCACACCACTCCTCTTTAATTTGTCGTTCCCAGCATAGTACATCATATGGTTTTTTAATTCAAAATGGGTAGAACCAGTCCATTTCAGCTCACTAATGCCTAGGATATTGATCTTTATGCTTTCCATTTCAATTTTTTTTTTTAAATTTTATTTTGATTTGGGTGAAGATTTACAGAGTAAATTCACTTTTCATACAGCCGTTCACATATACTTTGTCTCATATCATTGACCAAAATTTACAATGCAGCAGCTCCCCTCCAACTTCCTCCCCATAGTTACCTCTTCCCAGTGTCCATCCCTCCATACTCTTCTGCACCCTGAGCTGTCTCCCTGTGCATAAGCAGCCCTTCCTTCTCCCAT
>NW_006921659.1:10175860-10188010 GCF_000298275.1 Orycteropus afer afer
ATTATCTTCTGTGTCTGTGTTAATTGGTTTCCCTTTTCTTTGTTGAAGAGGGTTTGTGCAATCCTTCTGCCTAGTCCGCCATCTTGCCGGAACTCCTCTTCCATTTCATTTTTGACAACTTCCAATTTTCCTAGATTCATACTTTGTACATTCCATGTTTTAATTATTAATGGATGTTTGCATCTCTTTCTACTCATTTGGAGTTGTGCCACATCAGCCTGAAAGCTTTACTCTATCCATATCATTAAGGTCATCTCTACTTTGAGGAGTCACCTCTTCCTCAGTCAAATTGTGAATGCCTTCCAACCTGATGGGCTCATCTTTTGGCACTATATTGGACAGTGTTTCAGGGCTATTCATAAGGTTTTCCAGTAATATATCACACTGTGTTTCACTGCTGTTCCTAAGATTTTCACTGGCCAATTCTTCGAGAAGTGGATGGCCTCTTCCTTCTTCTGAGTCTGTCTTAGCCCGGAAGCTTTGTTGAAACCTGTCCACCATGGGTAAACCAGCTGACATTTTGCAACACTGGTGGCATAGCTCCCGGCCTCACAGCAACATGTAGACAGCACAGGACAACAAACTGACAGACAAATTCGTCTCCCTTCATTGTTCTTATCCCCTCTGCCCACCTGCCTTGGGCACCAGCCTTAAAACAGAGCTGTCCCCAAGCACAAACAGCCCCTGAGACCCCTGCCCACTTTACCTTGGGCCCCAGCCTTAAAATAGTGCTGACCCCAAGTGAAAAGCAGGCCCCAAACTCTGTGCCTGCCTACCTCGGGCCCTGGCTATGGAAGGCAATCTGGTGGCGTAGTACCTAAGGCATTTGGTGATTTTCTTTTGGGGTCTATCCTATTTGGGGTTCAGTGGACTTTTTGAATGGATATATTTTCGTTTTTCATCATATTGGGAAGATTCTCTTCCAGCAAATCTTCAACAATTTTTTCCATTGTTTTATTTGTCTCTTCGTGTTCTGGAATTCTGATTACATGTAGGTTATTCCTTTTAATGGTATCCTACATGAACCTTACGCTTGCTTCATTTTGTTTTGATCTTTTTTTTGATTGTTCCCTTTTCAAAGAAGTGTTGAGGTATTTGTCTTCAGTCTCATTAATTCTGTCTTTCATTGATTCAATTCTACTCCTTTGCCTGTTCAACATGTTACCTGTTTCAGAAGATTTCCTGTTAATCTTCTGGATTTCTGTAGATTTTGTATCATTTTTAATTTTTCATTTATTTTGTTGTCTTGTTCTTGTATTGTTTTTTGAATTTGTTCTAGGGTTTTCTCTGTGTTTGCCTTAATTTTGTCAGTGTTTTCCTTGATCTGTCTCTCAATTCGTTGAGGGTACCTAAATATAATTATTTTGAATTCCTCCTTAGGGAGTTCCAATGCTGTGTCTTCCTCAGGGATGTATTTTGGGTTTGTATCCTGGTCCCTTGTTTCTCCTCTTTTATCTTCTTTGTGTGGGCTGTGATGCTCTGTTGTCACCAAGGCATTGTGACATTTTGTGTTTATATTTAATTGGTTATTGTATGTTAGAGTGACTTGCCCATGATTTTTGTTTTCTTTGTATGTTATCTACATAAGCAGGGTACTGTGTTGTGCTCCTGTATTCACTAGTTGGCAGCACTTATATACTCACTACCTGTCTCCTTTCCCGTTGTCAACTTCTCGTATGTCCCTGCCATCCTTGGCAAGCGGAATCTATTCTTAGGTTCCTGAAATCTGAATGAGAATGCTGTCACTTTAAAATCCAAAATAGTCACTGCTTGTAAACATTAAAAATGGCTGCACCCTCAGTCACTTTTAATATCCAAAATGGTCACTACATGTAAACAATAAAAATGGTTGTACCCTCAGTCACTTTAAATGTACAAAATGGCTGCCACGTGTAAACAATCAAAATGGCTGTGCCTTCTGGACAGCTGAAAGTCCACAGCTCAGGTTGTCTCCATCCTTGCTATTTCCCTTCCTAGTCATAGGCCACCAGTGCAGTCATCCCTGTAGCCCTTGGCGACCAGGGTTGATCTTTAGGTCAATTCTCAGGCCCCAACACCACTTGGAAATATTAAGGCTGTTGGCCTTGTAAGAGTAGCTGACAGTCACTGCTCTGACTGTCCATGTTGTTGTTGTTGTTGCTATGTGCCGTCGAGTCGGCCCCGACTCATAGCGACCCCTCCTTGAGTTTCCGAGGCAGTATCACTACGGAAGTAGGATTGCCCAACCTTCCTTCCGAGGAGTGGCTGGTGGGTTTGAACTGCCAGCCTTCTGGTTAGCAGTCAAGTGCTTTAGCCACTATGCTACCAGAGCTCCTTATGACTGTCCATACTCACTGTTTTTGTTCAGGTTTTTCCACTGTTGTTGTTGTTGTTATGTGCCGTCAAGTCGGACCTGACTCATAGCGACCCCTCCTTGGGTTTCCAAGGCAGTATCACTATAGAAGTAGATTGCCCCATCTTCCTTCCTAGGAGTCTCCTTCTGTATATTTCCTTTCAAAGCTCAGGGCTCCAGGATTATCTTCCGTATCTCTGTCAATTGGTTTTTCTTTTCTTTGTTGAAGAGGAGCTTGTCTGCTTATTCTACCATCTTACTGGAAGTCCTTTCTGGGTTTTTTTTTTTGGTTGTTGTTGTTTGGTTTCCTATATTTTCTTTATTTTTATGAGTTCCTTTTTTCTGTTTATGTCTGTCTTTCAGGATAGAGGCTTGCTGCCTCACTTGTCTCTTAAATATTACCTGTCTATTCGTGTACAGCAGTGAAACAATAAAGTCTTTACTGGAAATACTGCTTACGTGGGCCTGGTTTGTTGACAGATTGACCTTTCTGTAGGCTAAGGTTTATTAATCTTGGTATTATTTCATGATTGTGGGGGCTGTCCTCTGTATTTTAGGATGTTTAGCAACTTCCCTGATCTTTACCCACTAGATGCCGGTCGCACTTTCCCTAATCCGTTATGAAAATAAAAAATACCTCCCAGTGTTGTCACATAGCCTCTAGGGGGCAAAAGCACTCCAATTGAGAACTGTTGTAAAATGATTGGCTGTTTCATTGTAGGATTCTCACATGCCAGTATCTGTAGGATTCTTCTCTGTGCCAGTCTCTAGAGAGGAAGCCTTTAATCTCTTCCTATGTGAAGTTTTAAGCCTGCTGCCAGATTTTTGGGAGTCTAAGGAGTTCTGGTGCCATAATGCCTCAGGCATTTGACTGCTAACCAAAAGAGTGGCAGTTCAGACCCACCAGCCCCTCCATGGAAGGAAGACTGGTAAATCTACTTCCGTAAAGATTTACCACCTCAGAAACCCTCGATGCCATCGAGTTTGGATTTTGTTTTGTTTTGGTTTGGTTTTAGTGAATATGAGGATGCTAAAACGGCAAGGAGGCCACATGTTCTGACCTCCTCTAATCCCACAACAGGAAGACAGGATTACCAGCAGTAACCCAAGGCCTATTACTGCAAGGCGGGACATGCTGCCTCCCTCCAGCCCTTTCTCCAACCGTTCCTCCCAAAGCACCACCACCTCTCTCCTGTGTTCGATAATTCGCTGCAGTGGCCACACAGAGCTCACAGATTACGGGGTTTATTAGGGAAGCACCATGGGCTACAATTCAAATTCAGGAAGAATGCTCAGTCTCTCGCCCAGCCCACCATCACTCAGCCAACAGTCTCACAGTCTCTTTCCCAGCAGTGCTGGTCCCTCGGTGTCTCACTCAGTGATGCGTGTCTCTTGCGTCTCTTTCCCAGCCACACATGTCTCAGGAGCCCGTGTCTCTTTCAGCAGCATGTCTTCCTCCACCAGCAGTCAGAGACAGTTCTGCCTCCAGGAGGCCTCCTTTTGAGCCCAGAAGGGTGGTCAAACTAGCCAATCACAGCATCAGAACTCTAAGGACGTGAGAGAGAGTGGGAGCCTTCCAGAACATTGTTTTGTGCCACTCCCAACAGAAATACTCCAGGTGGATACCTTCAGCAATCAGGAGCTCCTCAGTTGCTCATAGCAAATCCCACCTTGGAGTTTACAAAGACTTATGGGTAGAAAAGCCACACTAAGTAATTTACTACACTGCAGAGGACTAGAGGTTTTCACTTAATTATTTTCATCATGGTTCTGCATCCCTGCTCTGAAGTATTCTTTGTCTACCAATCCAGAACCTTCCTATTCACTTTGTTCCACAGAATGAACCTCCTACATTCTAAGGTATCCTAGTGAGGAGGTTAGCAGCCCTCTGTATGGGATAGGGAGAGAATCATCCTGGGGGAGGGTTCAGCTGCTTCTTTTGTAGGATTGTGACTGCTTTGAGCTCTACTTAACCATCCTTGCCTTCCAACACCTTATTCTTCTAATTTTGGGGCCTTTTTTTGTGTTTGTATTGTAGTGCCCCCCCCCCATTTGGTTTCTAGTTGGTTCCTCATTGTTAGCATCCATTTGCAGGTACTTGGATTTTAGCTTTCCCTGATTTGCTATGCTTCTGTTTCCTTGACATATTCCCAAAACTTATTTTTGACTTCAGTACTATGCCATTGTATTCTTTCCTGTTCCTCCTTGTAGGTTTATAGTCTTTTTATTTTACTGCCTTCATGTACTAGGTTTTAAAGCAGCAGTAAAAATGAATGCATGTGTTTAAACCAGATTATATTAGAAGTTTAATCTACAAAAACTATGAATCTACAAGTTTTCTCACCTTGTGTAGGAAAACCCATATGACGATCATAGGAATAAAGTTTTTTTCTTTCTTTTTTTTCATGTGGCCCCTAACTTAATCCACAATCATCAGGTATGAGCTTACATTATTTTACTTTTTTTCTCCTATGAATCAGATTGCAGAACTTGAGTTTAGGGGGCAAGGTATATATGATTGACTCTTAAGGAAATTGAGTGACTGTTTCCTATTGTTAATAGTAAAATGACTTCTCAGGGTTTTTAATAAATAATTTTTGTTGAGAATATACACAGTAAAAGCATACATCAATTCAAATTTTTATATGTCCATTTCACTGACATTGTTTGCATTCTTCCAGTTGTGCAACCATCCTCACCCACCTTTTCTGAGTTGTTCTTCCTCCATTAACATACACTTACTCCTAAGCAGTCCCATCCCATTGCCATTCTCAGCTTTTAAACATTTTGTAATTCAATAATTATAAATTTTGTCTCTTAGAAAGTTAGAATTCTGGTATCAATTTTTTGTTTTTAGAGGTGAAAACATCTTGATTTTTCAGTTCACGTATCTAGAGCTGACTATTGTCCAATGCAAAAGTCAGTAGCTATGTGTGGCCATATGTGGCTATTTAAATTAAAATTAATTAAAATAAAATACAATAAATAGTAGTAAACTGGCCACATTTCAAGTGCTACATATTACTAGTGACTACTGTATTAAACAGCACTGCTTTAGAGCCTTCCCAGGTTACACAGTTGATGTTAAATTAGTAATAGCACATGTACTGCATGGTGTCTGAGAGATTTAGAGAATTTACCAAAAAGTTGAATTTGTTCAACCATCGTATTTGCCATGTATTCACTTAATACTTTTTAAAGCTTCAAGTTGTGGGAAGAACTTTCCTTAAAAGAGAGATATTGAGATATTAATAATGTAATTGCTTATATCTATTCTTAGATAACCCATTGCCATTGAGTTGATTTCCTCTCATAGCAACCCTATGTTGTTGTTGTTGTTGTTATGTGCTGTCGAGTCAGACCCAACTCATAGCGACCCTTCCTTGGGTTTCCAAGGTAGTATCGCTACGGAAGTAGATTGCCCCTTCTTCCTTCCGAGGAGTGGCTGGTGGGTTTGAACCGCCAACCTTCTGGTTAGCAGTCAAGTGCCTTAGCCACTATGCTACCAGAGCTCCCAGCAACCTGAAAGGCCATAGTAAAACTGCCCCATAGGGTTTGTTAGGCTAATTATCTTTATGGAAGCAGACTGTCAAAGCTTTCCCCCATGGAGCAGCTGGTAAGTTCAAACCACTGACCATTTGGTTCACAGCTGAGTACTTAACCACTGTGCCACAGGGTTCCTCCTGTTCTTAAATAGGTATAAGGGTTAAAATTGTGATCATTGTGTCTTTTGTTGGACTTCTTTGACTTTACTTTTCATTGTTTCTTTTCTCCCCAGACAGTGCAGTGCTTGCTAGACAGTGGTGCAGATATTAACAGGCCAAATGTATCAGGAGCCACTCCATTGTACTTTGCATGCAGGTATGATATTTTATATTTTCAGATACTGCCATTAAAGAATGGTGTATAGATACTGTGTTTCTAAACACAAACATTGTTGTATCTTCTCTAAAGCCCTCTTGTTTTCAGCAAATTCTGTTTTTTAAGGTGCTTTTTAAGATGAAGTATATAGCATTTTGGTTCTGTTATTTAATTGCATAAGGAAAGAATTTTCTATTATATTAAATTGCCAGTGTTTTTAGTTATTATACATAGGAGTCTGTTTTCAATTGTTATAAAAATATATATATAACACAGCATTTGCAGATTCAGCATTTTTCACATGGACAATTTAGTGATATTGTCTACATTACTAATAGTGTGCAATCATCACCAATAATCATTGTCAGATTTTTCATTACCTTGAATAGAAATTCAATGCTTATAGGTGGAAGTCTTTGATTATCTTGATTATCTCATTTCACTCTATTACTTTTTATAGAAAGATAAATCAGTAATCCATTCATTCTTATAAGGTACTCAATTATTAAGTAACCATGTCAGTTCTGGTGGATTAAGCTATTGAGGTATGTCTTGATCCAGCTAGATCTATGTCTTTGTTTTCCCTAGATCTATAGCTTTTTAAAAGAATTTTTTTGGACTAAGTTTTGTTAGATATTAAGGTGCAAATTATGTTTATTTTGCACATGCTTTTGCACAATTCATTTTCTTGAAGCATACATTTTGTTCATTAATTTATGTTATCAGCAAGGATTTAGTTAGCATTTACTATGTGCCATGCATTGTTACAGGCATTTGTCATAAAGAAATAAAGCCCAGTTCTTAAGGAGCTAACAATGTAATCATACATATGCACATATATGTTTATTTATGTATTTTTGTGTATATATATATATATATGTTATGTAAATGTAGTTTACAATTAAGAGTTGTTGTTGTTGTTATGTGCTGTTGAGTTGGACCCAACTCATAGCAACCCCTCCTTGGGTTTCTGAGGCAGTATAACTACTGAAGTAGATTGCCCCATCTTCCTTCTGAGGAGTGGCTGGTGGGTTTGAACCGCCAGCCTTCTGGTTAGCAATCAAGCGCCTTAGGCACTATGCTACCAGAGCTCCCACAATTAAGAGTAGTTCATAATAATGCATTCCAGTGTTTCTCTGGTTTATATTACCATATATTAATTGTAATATTAGTTAGTACCTTAAATTCAGATAGAGAATTCTCTACCTACCTCCTCTTTTTATTATCCTTTTTCCTGTTTTATGTCCTTTTACTATAGATTTGTTTTAGATCAAAACATCTGCTTTTGTTCTTGACTTCTCCTTGGGTTCTCTGATGTTACATTGATCAGAGTGATTCGGATCATCTATTGAATAATCTTGAATTATAGAGTGTTAAGGACCCCTAGTAATGTAGTGTTGCAGACATTTGGCTGCTAACCAAGAGGCTGGTGGTTTGAACCCATCAGCTGCTCTGTGGAAGACAGATGAAGCAGTCTGCTTTCGTAAAGATTTATAGCCTTGGAAACCCAAGGAGGGTTGCTATGAGTCACAGTTGACTTGATGGCAGTGAGTTTGGTTTGGTTTTGGTTTGTCTGAATCTAGCCATTTTCCTATTTTATACTTAAAATTTGGTTGCTTGTTTAGAAAACCAGTTCCTTTAGAAAAACAGTGTCCTAAAGTTAAGAGTAATACCACTGTTTGATTACTTGCAATCATATCTTATCTTGAGGGTTATCTCTAGATCAGATTTTTCTTTGCAGCTGCACATTTGAATGTCTGCCTGCCTGATTTACATCATCACTTACAAATCTCATAGAATCTCAGATGTTAATATCTAAGATACAATTCATGATATTCTTCTTCAAAACTACCCTCCGAATTTCCTCATCGCAGTTAGTGTAATCCTTATCCTTCTAGTTGTTCAGACTGGATATCAGGGAATTAGTTTTCATTTTTTCTTCTCCCTGTTACTTCGAATTTATCAGTAAGCTATGAAAATTCGATTTTCAGAATATGTTCTGAATCTCTTGACTTCTCTCCAAGTCACTAAAACTGCATTAGTCAAAACTGTTATCTACTGTAATATTGTCTTCAGTACTGTAATAGTTTCTCAATTTCTCCACTCTGTTCTATCCTAAGCAGCCAACGTGATATTTTAAGAAAATAAATTGGCTCTTAGCACTTTGTGTTAAACTCTTTGTTTAAAAATTTTCAGTGAGTCTTTGTTCCATTTCAAATAAAATCCAAATTCTTCCTTAACTTTTGAGACCTTTATTTTTTGACCCTTAGCTCACCATGCTTTAGCCCCTTTGGTTCTCTTGAGCTCCCTAAATGCAGCCATGTCTTCCCCCAGGCTTTTCAGACAGCTGATTACTTCTTGTTCTGCTTGTCTCAGCTTTATTGTAACTTTTCAGGAAGGCTTTTCTTGGCCAATCTGAGTAGGTCTCGCCTCAAATCCTGTCTCACAGCATTATGTCATTTCCTTGTATTTTATAATTACTTGTTTACAGTCTGTTTCCTCTCCTAGACTGAAACCTCAGTGAAAGCAGGAATTATGTTGATTTCATTCACTATTTTATATCCAGTGCATAGTTCAGTACTTTGCACTCAGATGCTTAGTAAATGTGTTTGAATGAGTGAATGACTATAATTACATTTTTGAAAAATATCTCATGTAAAATAATGCCATTTAGGGTAGTTATAATAAGATAAATGTGTGTTAGTGTTGTGTAGACCTGGGTTATTCTTTCATTTAGTTTTGACTGTAGGAATATGGTAAAAGGATTTTTAGAGGTACTTTTGTTAGTAAGTTTATTCACATCATTAAGTTTTTCCCTATTCTTAAGTTTTCATCTAGTAAACATTATCTTTCTTTCGGCAAGATGTGATTAGAATTGAAACCAGAAAATTTCATGATTACAGAAGGATGATAGAAATGGAACATGGTTTCCTTTGCAGGGAGACTTTTTTTTTTTTTTTAAATTGTGATTTGGGTGAAGATTTACAGAGCAAATTCACTTTCCATACAGCATTCACATATACTTTGTCTCCTGTCATTGACCATAGTTTACCACAATGCAACAGCTCCCCTCCCACTTCCTCTCCATAGTTACCTCTTCCCAGTGTCCATGCCTCCATGCACTCCTGCCCCCTGAGCTGTCTCCCTGTGCATAAGCAGCTCTTCTTTCTCCTAAGATTGTTCTCTTGCAGGGAGACTTTTAATTGTATTTGTGATATATAGATATAAAACCAAACCAAATCCTTGCTGTTGAGTTGATTCTGACTTATAATGACGCTATAGGACAGAGTAGAAGGTCTAAAATCTTTACAGAACCAGATTGCCTCATCTTTTTCCTTTAGAACAGCTGATAGATTTGAACTGCTGACCTTTTGGTTGGCATCCAAGTGCTTTTTTACACCACCAGGCCTCCTATCTAGATATAGATACAGATACACATTAAAAATATAAGTCATTCCCAATGTATTATTATTGTCTCTGATAAATAAAGTGAAAGGAATGTGGGAAACAGAACAAGTTAAAGCTGCAGACAGATTATAGAACTCTGAAATAAAAGGCTAAAGTAAATGAAAATTATTGATTGGAACCAAACCAAAAATCAGACTCACTGCAGTCAAGTTAATTCGACTTATAATGACCCCTCCTTGGGTTTACCAGGTAGTATCTCTACGGAAGTAGGTTGCCCACTTTACCTTCCGAGGAGTGGCTGGTGGGTTTGAACTGCCAGCCTTCTGGTTAGCAGTCAGATGTCTTAGGCACTACGCCAACAGAGCTTCCACTGATTGGGAAGTAAGTTGGAAACATACTACTGCTATATATGTAATTATAAGCCATATTTAAGAGTCAGCTATTTAGATTATTTTCTTTTGTTTTGAATTTTACAGTTATTGCTGAGATACAGGGAAAGAGCCTAAGTTTTGGAGACAGAATTCAAATCCCAGGTCTTAAACTTATACTGCCAAGTTCTTGACCTCTGAGCCTTTGTTTGTTTGTTTGTGAAATGAAGATGCTGGTCTCTGCCTCATGGGAGTGTAGTGAGTTAAACAAGATGGCTTATGGAAGATAGCAGAGCTTTCCACACTTAGTAATTCATAAGTGCTCACCAAGTGCTAGCATACTTCTCCGTTCCCCAATGAGCACAAACTTGTACTGCTGCCTCATTCAGTTTCATTACTGTTTAGCATTTTCTAAGAAATATATTCTTCTCCCGCCATGCAGACATTTTCCTTTTTTCCATTGTATCCCTTGTGATCTCACTCTGAGCATTGTTGAATACTGTATTGCTTCAGTGAGTGAGTCAGCCTGATTTTGACTTAAAATTATGATACAATATTTCCTAGCAATTTTTCTTCTTTAGATACTCTGCATCATTTTCAAACCTTTTTAATTTTCATTTCTGTGTTCAGTGAAAATTCTGGCAGAGTGTCACTTATGTTTTTTGAAGCTGTTTCACTGATGAAAAAACTCATTTAGATTTTGTTTTATGGTCTCGATCATATTTTCTCAAATTCTTCATTAATACGCTGCCTTGTACAGAGTCAGAAAGCTTGAGAAATTACATGTGCCACTCTTGTCTACCTAGTTTATTGCATCTTTTCCAGATACTAGTTTGAAAGACTCAATGTAGGTTATTGCCTAGTCTGCTGATTGATCTTGTGATGTTGGCCACTGTTTTAAGTCCATGAAACATTATAACTTAACAGTTTCTTTTTCATGTAAAATACAGACACATTGATTTTTTTTTTCCCTGCTATCTTTAGGCACTTCTATTTTCAAATCTTTTATAAGACTTCTACAGATACATCAAGTTGGTAAATCGTTGTTGTTATGTGCCATTGAGTCGGACCTGACTCATAGCGACCCCTCCTTGGGTTTCCGAGGCGGTATCACCATGGAAGTAGATTGCCCAACCTTCCTTCCAAGGAGTGGCTGGTGGGTTTGAACTGCTAGCCTTCTGGTTAGCAGTCAAATGACTTAGGCACTACACTACCAGAACTCCTATTGGATAAGTCATTAGATTGATTTTATATTTTATATTTGATCTTAATGCTCCCCATTTCCTCACCTGGGTTCTTCAAGTAAAGTTTTGGATAGATGATGATTTTCAGGTGTTTCCTCTATCTGCAGTTAACTTTTATTCTATCAGGAAAGGGAAGTTTAATTAGTGTTGTATAGGTCTAAAAACTCTTTGTACAGACATGAGAAGTTATCAAGTATCCCCAGTAATCCATCCAGTGTTTGAAATGCTTTCTTTAACATCCCCAGCAAATGTTTGTTCAACTCATATTTGAGGTTGCCAGGGAGAATTTCCTTCCTCCAGAGATGGCCCAGAGGAGAGTTACAGGAACTCTGAGGAGGGTGGTGATTAGTAAATATGTATTAATGAAATGATTATAAAGTTTTAGAAGTGTCTAACAGAGTAAGTAAGGGAGAAAATTCTAAACGTAGAATTGTAACTATGGTCAGCCAACTCCATTGAATTAGAAAACTCAAAATAATCACATAAAACAGCACTTAGACTTAAAATTATAAATTTTCAAAACAGGAAAAGACCTTTAGAAAACAGGATATCTTTCTTTCATAACCAATTTTCTAAAAATATTTTAAATATATAGACTATATATATTTCAGCCAAGTTCTCAAATTGATAAGGCAGAAAGAGCCCAGAGTTAAGAGAGTTGATTCTGACTCATGTTGTTGTTGTTGTTAAATGCCGTCGAGTCGTTTCCGACTCATAGAGACCCAATGCACAGCAGAACGAAACGCTGCCCAATCCCACGCCAGCCCCACAATCCCTGCTATACTTGAGCCCATCATTGCAGCCACTGTGTCAATCCATCTCATTGAAGGCCTCCCCCTCTTTCATCGACCCTACCAAGCATGACATCCTTCTCCAGGGAATGGTCCCTTCTGACAACATGACCAAAATAGGTGAGACGAAGTCTGGCCATTCTGGC
>NW_006921659.1:10191540-10196715 GCF_000298275.1 Orycteropus afer afer
GCTTTTATCCCCTATTCTTACTCATAGTAACCCTGTAAGACAGAGTAGAGCTGTCCCAGAGGGTTACTAAGGCTATACGAAAGCAGAATGCGTCATCTTTCTTCAGTAGAATGGCTGGTGGGTTTGCTTTAACCATTGCCCCACCAGAGCTCCCAAGAGACTGAAAGTGCCTGAGAAATTAGTTTTTCAAGCTTTTAGAAGCCACTGCAGGTTTCTTGTGAGTTAAATCTTTGTCAGTGTCTTTGTTTCTATAAAACAGAGTGATAGGTTCTGGAAGAGACTGTTATCTCAATTAATACTAAAATATAACTTAAGTTGTAAAGAATAATTATTCATTGAGTAAATTTTTACAGTTATTTTAACTGAAGACTTTTCTAGGCAACCTGAGCAATCTGTTACACGACAAACCTAATTTGTTGCAGTTCTGCACATGAGATATTTGAGGGCCTTCTGTGGGTTACGTGAATTTTGCATGTTATTTGCTATTGTTTCTTCCTTTAGATTATTTTTGAAATGAAATGTCACCTGATCATAAATTAGATTTTGTTGTAGTTTTAGAAATTATCCCAGCTTTGTAAAAATGTCGTAATTGTGTTGCTTTTTCTTTATGTAATTGTGTTTTCTATGTATAGCCTAGTGCCTAAGGCACTTGACTGCTAACCAGAAGGCTGGAGGTTCAAACCCACCAGCCACTCCTCAGAAGGAAGGTTGGTCAATCTACTTCCATAGAGATACCGCCTCGGAAATCCAAGGACGGGTCGCTCTGAGTCAGGACCGACTCAATGGCACATAACAACAACAACAACAACATATGTAGTACAGGAGTTCTGGTGGCGTAGTGCCTAAGTCATTTGACTGCTAACCAGAAGGCTAGCGGTTCAAATCTACTAGCCTCTCCCTGGAAGGAAGGTTGGGCAATCTACTTCCGTAGTGATATCACCTCAGAAACCCAAGGAGGAGTTGCTATTAGTTGGGTTTGAAGGAGATCTGGTAGCATAGTGTCTAACACATTTGCCTGCTAACCAGAAGGTTGGTGGCTCAAACCCCCCAGCCACTCCACAGAAAGAAGACTGGGCAATCTACTTCCATAAAGATTTACTGCCTCTAAAACCCAAAGAGGGTCGCTGTGAGTGAGAATCGACTCACTCGCAATGAGTTTGGTTTCTTGGTTTATGTATAGTACAAAAATAATTTTTCTGAGGCTTTTTTAAAACCACATACGTTGAACAATGTCCCCCATATACATGGTGATTTTGTATGTTCATACTGTGTGATCCTCATCATGTTCTCAAAGCATATATTCCCTTGTTTGTTGTTCAAAGCAGATGGACTCTTGTTTGTTCTTGGTGGAACAGTATAAAGCAGATGAAAGGTTTTGGAATCAGATTGATCTAGGTTCGGATTCTGCTCTGCCATGTAGCTGTTGATTTTGAGCAACTCCATTACACTCTTGAGCTATAGTTTACTCAGTTGGAAAATAGGATGAGTACCTATTTTATAGGAGCTCTAGTAGTACAGTGCCTAAGGCACTTAACTGCTAACCAGGAGGCTGGCAATTCACACCCACCAGCCATTCCTCGGAAGGAAGGTTGGGCAATCTACTTCTGTAGTGATACTGCCTTGGAAACCCAAGGACAGGTCGCTGTGAGTCAGGTCTGACTCGATGGCACATAACAACAACATGAAAGAAATTTAATTACAAATGAAAAGAGTAGCTTTGTAAATCTGGATTTCTCTGAACTTTGGGTACTAGCAAAGTTATCACTGCTTCACTAAATGAATTGTGCTCAAGTTAGTTTCTTTTCACTCAGCCTTTATTTTTAGATGAGATTGGGTGCATTCAGGATGGTGTGGCATAGAGTAGTCTTTTAGATATGATAAATAATAATAATAATAATAAACCAAACTCATCGAGTCAGGTCCTACTTAGAGCAACCTCTCCTTGGGTTTCCAAGGCAGTATCACTACAGAAGTAGATTGCCCAGCCTTCCTTCTGAGAACTGGACGGTGGATTTGAACTGCCAGCCTTCTGGTTAGCAGTCATATGCCTTAGACACTACCATCAGCTATAATGTATCTTGTCTTGATCAACCAGCTTAATGACAAATGCTGTACACTAGTAAATCTAGTTATTGTTGTTTTGGAAGTGATTACTGATTTATGTGGCTTCTCAATTTTCTGCTTTTTCTGGAGTAAATTTGATGTTTAACTTAATTCTGACCTATTGATTTTTGGGTTAAGGAAGATAATTAGTATTATAATAAAGTATCCAGAGAATGATCTACCTATAATCACTGCCACAGGATTATCTGGCACTTGTTTTATAGTCAGAAGGGACCGTTCCCTGGAGAAGGATGTCATGTTTGGTAGGGTGGAGGGAGGGTCGACAAAAGAGGGGGAGGCCTTCAATGAGATGGATTGATGCGGTGGCTGTGATGATGGGCTCAAGTATAGCAGGGATCATGGAGCTGGCGCGGGATTGGGCAGTGTTTCGTTCTGCTGTGCATGGGGTCGCTATGAGTAGGAAATGACTCAACAGCATCTAACAACAGCAACAGTTTTAAAGTAGAATTTTATTATGTATTTTGAAAATTAGTTAAGTTCATTTAGTTTTAAATAATACTTTGTATACATGACATTTTGTGAAAGAATGAATATTGTTTTTCATTCTTAAAGTTTTGAGCCTTCTATGTACTTTTTCTCTTTGTAAAATGGCATACTGGTTTTTTGCTAATGGTATTGTACAAAGAATATTGATCTAAAAGCTCAGAGATCTGGATTCTAATTCCACTTGTGCTCTTGTGCTTAGATTAGTCGTTTTTCTAATTTACAAAAAAAAATGTTTAGATTAAATGCCCTTTCAGACTGTATGACTCTCTTCAGTGTTTCTTAAAATTAACATTGAACTTTAATGTCCCTGTATTATGAATTTATTTTCATATTGCCTATGTCTGGTGCAGTGGTTAAGGTATTCAGCTGCTAACCAAAATGTCAGTGCTTTGAACCCACCAACCACTCCACAGGTGACAGATGAGGTATTCTATGTTGATGAAGATTTATAGCCTTAGAAACTCTATGAGACAGTTCTACTATGTTGTATAAGATTTCTACAACTTAGAATTGACTCAATGGTGGTGGGTTTAGTTTTTGTTGTCTATGATCAGATTAACTCATTGAGTGACTAGACCTAGTGTCCAGTGGTTATGCCCAGAGTTGTGTGGTCCCAGCTGATAGAATAGTAGTCACTATCTAATTTTACTTCTAGAAAGAGAGTAGCCAGAGAGTGTGGCAGGTAGATAAGAGACTTTTTGCTTCTGGACAGATTAACTACCTGCCTGCAGAAGCCGAACTTGAGTGGATGTTGCTAAAGCAGGTTGATAAAGTGCACATTGGAAATGAGGTAGTATTTTGGGCTACTTAAACTCTCTGCTCAATTAGGGTTATAGATGAACCAATAAAACCAGAAACCAAACCCACTGCCATTGAGTCTGTTCTAACTTTTAGCAATCCTGTAGGACAGAGTAGAACTATGCCATAGGGTCTTCAAGGCTGTAATCTTTACAGAAGCAGCTATCTCATTGCCTCATCTTTCTCCTGCAGAGTAATTAGTGTATTTGAACTGCCGACCTTTTGGCTAGCAGCTGAATGCTTTCAGCCACTATGCCATCAGAGCTCCTTGAACCAATAAAGGGAGCTAAGTTATCAGCATTTAAAAATGTACTGTTTACTTATAATAACACTATAAATGTTTACTAAGCAAGAGGAAGACAGTGTTCTCTTACTTTGATATACTCTCTTTTTTTTTTTTTTTTTTGTAAACCAAGTATTAAAGTGCCATAAAATATACTATTATTTTGGGCTAAGAAGTCTAGAGACTTAAATGTGTGTGATAGGAAGGTCAGGCTAGGGTTGAGAAAATGATCAGGAAGTGAGTAGAAGGAAAAAATAAAGTAGAAATCTGAATAGCAGCTACTTATCCCAAATTATTATGATATCTTTTAGACATTGTGTCCCCAGTTCATTCTAAAATTTAATAGATCACATTCTTACCTTTCTTGTCTACACAAAGTATGACCAAACATAGGGAAAAATTCTCTCAATTGCTCTGTGAATGTAATTCAGATCTTCCTATCATTTCTTTCTGTAATCTGTTGACTCATTTTAACAGTTCATAATTCACAGAAAATGACTTTAAGTTTTAAAAAGATCATATTTTTTTACTTGGTTCTGTTTCTGTATAGTCATGGTCAAAGAGACACAGCACAAATTCTTCTGTTACGAGGAGCCAAATACCTGCCAGATAAAAATGGAGTAACCCCTCTGGATTTATGTGTACAGGTATGTTTTTAATGAATTTTCTTAGCCCCCTAACTTAATAATAGAAACTGACACTGGTAAAGTCACTTTTTTCTTAAATGAGAGGCTGGTTGTAAAGATTTCTATCATGCGAAGAACGTGATCTTTAAAAAGAAGTTTGTTTTTAAACTTAGATCATTTTAAATCTTGTTTTTAGGGTGGATATGGAGAAACCTGTGAGGTATTAATTCAGTATCACCCTAGGCTTTTCCAGACAATTATTCAAATGACACAGAATGAAGATCTTCGAGAAAACATGGTAATGTAATGCACTAGTAGCTTGTCGATAAATGAGCTTTATCATGCTTAACATATATATATTTTATTTATTAAACATAAACTTCAGTAACTTGAATTTGCTTATTTGCATTACAAGATAAGTATAAACTATGCAGGAATTAGTAAACTTTGTGTCAATTTTTGGTCCTATGAATCTTCTGCCCTCTGACCCTTTGGTGTCTTAAGATAACTGAAATATTTTACTAGGTAGAGGAAAAGAATCTAAGAAGGGATATCATGTGATGATTAATAACTACCAGTTTATTGAGCTCTGTATTTTTAATAGTTCATTTTAAACCACTTCAAAAAATGACAGAGTTAAAACTATTAAATTTTAGAAGTTTGGAAATTTCTATCAGTGTTTGGGTGATTTCTGTTACCTATTTATGTTTGTTATTGGTTTTTACTGAGTGATTTTAAACAAAGATTTTATATCTTCTTATCTCTATATGAGCTTTTGAATACTTATCAAATTAATAGGTGTTCTGGTGGTATAGTGCCTAAGGTACTTGACTGCTAACCAGAAGGCTGGTGGTTCAA
>NW_006921659.1:10197335-10200766 GCF_000298275.1 Orycteropus afer afer
CCACTCCTCGGAAGGAAGGTTGGGCAATCCTACTTCCGTAGCGATACTGCCTCGGAAACCCAAGGAGGGGTCGCTATGAGTCAGGGCTGACTCGACGCACATAACAACAACAACAACAACATACAGTTGGAACACCATTCTTCTTTCATAAATCAATTGCATTGTCAGAAACATGTTGGCCTTTTGTTTCAGTCACCTTTGGGACTTTAAATATACATGTAGTCCCTGACTCGTGACGGGACTCCATTCTGACGACCATGTCATAAATCATTTCTGGCATAGTTCAAATACTTCTTTTTTTTTCCTTAGTTTTTATTATTATTGCCTTTTATTATCTGTATCTTTATAAATCTGCCAGTATTTTGAACAATAAATTATATAATTGAGCATCTGTGAGTGAACATCTGAGAATGATAATATCAACAAATTACGAACAGCAACATACTACTAACAAGTAAGATGTACCAAAGATAAAGGTGGTTGTAAGTGCAGTTTGTCGTAACTCAAATACGTAGTCGTTGACTACCCAAATTTTAGATAAGCACCACATTCTGTACTGTTTGCTTAAAAGACTCTTTTCTAGGAAGAGTGAAGGAAATCAAAGATACAAGGAAACAATTAGTCCAAAGGACTAATGGACCACATGAAACCCAGCTTCCAGAACCCTGAAACCCAAAGAACTAGATGGTCCCCAGCTACCACTGCAGACTGACCTGAAAGGAATGACGACAGGAGGTCCTGGATAGAGTAGGAGAAAACTGTGGAGCAAAACTCAAAATCATAAGAAAGATCATGCTTTACTGGTCTGATAGAGACTGAACCCTTGACACTGTGGTCCTTAGACACTCTTGAAGCCTAAACTCAGCTTTCAAGCCATGGCTCAACTTTCCGCCAAATAATTGACAGGCTTAGAAAGTGAACAATAACACCACCGAGGTACACACTTCTTAGAGCAGTCAGCTGTATGAGATCAAAAGAAAAGGTCAGCATTTGCCCAAGGAGCTCAGAGGGCAGGGACAGGAAAGGAGGATGAGTGGGAACAGGAAATATAGGGAGAAAGGGAGTAGAGTACTTGTTAAATTGTGGGGATTGCGGTCAATATCACAAAACAAAATGTAGATGAATTGTTGAATGGAAAACCAATTTACTCTGTAAACTTTTTACCCAAATCACAAGAAAAAGTTGAAAAAGGAAATTAAAAAAAGGTTCTTTGTTAGTCCTCTTATATTTCATGAATGAAAATAACCTTCTTGTGTTCTTCTAGCCATTCAGTCTTTCTTCAGTACTTTTACTCAATATGCCACTTGGTAATTTTTTTTATTATCCTTTTTCTACCTTTGGGACTACTTTTATGCTCTGTTCATAAGATATGTTGAATTCCAGCTTTCCTTAATACTCTCCTTTCATTTGGTCATTTCCATTAATTTATTTATTTAGTGTAGTCTTTTAAGATTCTGACAGACTGTGCTGTGGTGAATTACTTAATATGGCACTTCTAGCCATGGTCTTTGTGACTCCCACTAGATGACTGGATAGGACTATGTAACGTGTGAGGTGCTTGTAGCTCACCAAGGGGATTGGATAGCTTGTTAATAATGTAAATAAGGTACATGGCCCGTGGTGGAGGTGGGACTCTGTAAATAAGGTGTATGGAATTCTAATGTGAGGATTGGTCAGTTTGCCACCTTTCTAGGCTTAAAATGAACCATCCCAGAGGTGGAAAAGGAGGATCTCAACTACTGTCAGCACAGAGAAGAGCCTGTAGTGGAGCACATCCTTGGCCCTAAGACCTTGCACTGAGATGACAGGAGAAATATAGTGACAGCAGAACCAGAAGACTGGCATGAGACAAAGTGATCAACTTACCAGCCCACAGAGAGTAAGCTGAGTGCCTTTGGGCAGGAGTCTTGCTGATGGAGTAGGGTGTATCTAGGTCCACCTATTGGCAGAAGTAAAAGAGCTTTGTAACACTTGCCAAAGCAGGGTGGAGGCCAGGCTGAAAGGCCAATGGCCAAAGAAATATGTACCTTGGGGTATGACTGAGGGGAGCCTGTTTTTCCAAATTGAAGAATTGTATCTTAAGCATTCCTGAACCTAAATTGTAACCTGTTGCTTCACTAATAAATCCCATGATATTATTATCTGTGAATTCTTTGTGGCCATTGTAATGATTTATTAAACCCAGCAGAGAAGTGGTGAATGTTATGAGAGGAATGACTGGTGTTAGAATTGGTAAAAGGATTAGAAGGTGGCAGCACATCTGACTTCTGCCTTGTGGGAATCAGCCTTGGTCTTTTGATGTTTTTCTGGATCTCCCTTCTCCCATATGAAGTTAGAGGAGGCCAGAGGGTGATGCCCCCATGTCCTTTGTGTACAAACTAATTAAAAACATAGGCTCTAGATTAGATTAGAGCTTGTCTGAGACCTAAATTCAGGCATCACTACTTACTGGGTGACCTCAGCACCTACCTTTTTGGAGTTTCCTTCATCATCCACCCATGCATGTAATACTTATTTTTGAGTCCTTACTATACAATGGATGTTTGCAGCTGTTTCTTCTCAGTTTGCATCATGCCATACCAGCAAATGAAGATCCTGAAAGCTTTACTTCATCCATGTCATTAAGGTCAACTCTATTTTGAGGATGATGTTCTTCTCCAGTCATATTTTGAGTACCCTCCAACCTGAGGGCCTCATCTTCTGGCATTATATCTGCAGTGTTTCATTGCTATTCGTAAGGTTTTCAATGGCCAAGGTTTTCAGAAATGGACCGCCATGTTCTTTGTCCTAGTCTGTCTTAGTCTGGAAGCTCAGGTGAAACCTGTCCCCCATAGGGGACCCTACTGGTATTTGAAATATTGGTGGCATTGCTTCCAGAATCACAGCAACATGCCAGATACCACAGTATGACACACTGACAGATGAGTGGTGGAAGGGACTGGGAGGTTTGCTCTTGAACAAAGAGTAGCTAAAGTGAGTGAAAGAAATGATGATGTAAAAGAGCTGAGCAGAAGATTTCAAAGGGCAGCTCAAGAAGCCACAGTAAAGTATTATAATAAAATGTGCAAAGACCTGGAGTTAGAAAACCAAAACGGAAGAACATGATTGACATTTCTCAACTTGAAAACTGAAGAAAAAAGTCAAGCATTGAGTTGCAATTTTGAAGGATTCTATGGGCAGCATATTGAAGGTGCTAGAAGCATCAAAAGAAGTTGGAGGGAATACACAGAGCTACTATACCCAGGTTACAGGTGAGGAGAGACAATGCAGGGACGCCCAGAGTAGCAGGCCGGAAGAGCAGGAGAAAGGGGATAAAAGCCTTGAACCCGGACAGAAGAGCAGTCAGCTGAAGGGATTAGGTGAGGAGGGCAAACTCAGGCCCGCCCAGAGTAGCAGGCCGGAAGAGCAGGAGAAAGGGGATAAAAGCCTTG
>NW_006921659.1:10203901-10223127 GCF_000298275.1 Orycteropus afer afer
GGCCTTCAACGAGATGGATTGATACGGTGGCTGCGATGATGGTTTCAAGTATAGCAGGGATTGTGGGGCTGGTGTAGGATCGGGCAGTGTTTCGTTCTGCTGTGCATGGGGTTGCTATGAGTTGGAAATGACTCGACGGCACTTAACAACAACAACGACGACTATACCAAGAAAAAAATATTATTCAACATTCAGCCATTTCAGGAGGCAGCCTGTCCTCAAGAACTGATGGTATTGAGGGACAAAATCCAAGCTGCACTGAAGGAATTGACAAAAATAAGCCTCCAGGAATTGATGAAGTATCCATTGAGATGTTTCAACAAATGGATGCAATGCTGGAAGTGCTCACTTTCCAAGACATTTGGGAGATAGCTACTTGGTCATGTGACTGGAGGAAATCCATATTTGTACCATTCTCAAGAAAGATGATACAACATAGTGTGGAAATGATTGAGCAATATAATTAATACCACACTCAGTAAAACTTTGCTGAAAATGATTAAAAAATTGTTGCAGCAGTATGTAGACAGGGAACTACTAGAAATACAAGCTGGATTCAGAAGAGGATGTAGAATAGGGGTTATCATTACTGATGTCAATTAAATCTTGGCTGAAAGCAAAGAATACCAGAAAAATGTTTACCTGTGTTTTATTGACTGTGAAAAGGCATTTGACTGTGTGGATCATAACAAATTACACATAATATTGTGAAGAATAGGTATTCTAGAACACTTAATTGTGCCCATGAGTGACCTGAACATAAACCGAGAGATGGTCTTTCGAATGGAATAAGGAGATACTGCAGGGTTTAAAATCAGTAAAGGTGTGCATCAGGGTTGTATCCTTTCACCATACTTACTCATTTTGTATGCCGAACAAATAATCTGAGAAGTTGGACTGTATGAAGAAGAACGTGGCATTAGGATTGGAGGAATACTCATTAATGATCAGCACTATGCAGATGACACAGCCTTCCTTGCTGAAAGTGAAGATGACTTCAAACATTTACTGATGAAGATCAAAGACTATAGCCTTCAGTATGGATTATACCTCCATGTTGTTGTTGTTTTGCCATCGAGTCGGCCCCAACTCATAGCGACCCCTCCTTGGGTTTCTGAGGCAGTATCACTACGGAAGTAGGAATGCCCAACCTTCCTTCCGAGGAGTGGCTGGTGGGTACCAGCATGAAAAAAAAAAACAAAAATCCTTGCAGCAAGATCAGTGAGAAACATCACAATAAATGGAGAAAAGATTGATGATGTCAAAGATTTCATTTTACTTCAATCCACTATCAGTGCCCGTGGAGGGAGCAGTCAAGAAATCAAAGGATGTATTGAATTGGGCAAACCTGCAAAAGACCTCTTTAAAGTATTAAAGAGCAAAGATGTCACTTTGAAGACTAAGGTGTGCCTAATCCAAGCCATGGCATTTTCAGTCACCTCATACATATGTGAAAGCTGGACAATGAAAAGTTGATGCCTTTGAATTGAGTGTTGGTGAAGAATACTCAAAATGCTAGGGACTGCCAGAAGAATGAACAAGTTGTCCTGGAAGAAGTGGAGCTGGGATGCTCCTTGGAAATGAGAATGGGCAGACTTCATCTCACCTACTTTGGTCATGCTGTCAGAAGGAATCAGTCCCTGGAGATGGATATCATGCGGGGTAAAGTAGAAAGTCAATGAAGAAGAGGAAGGACCCTCAAAGAATTGGATTAACACAATGGCTCCAATGATGGGATCAAGCACAGCAAGGGTTGTTTGTGCATAACACAGGGCTGGGCGGTGTTTTGTTCTGTTGTACGTAGGCTCCCTCTGAGTAAGAGCCGACTCAATGGCACCTAACAACATGTGCCAGGTCTACTACCCATCTGTCAGATTGTCATATTCTTGTGGCTAGTGTGTTACTATGATGCTGTAAGCTATACCACCAGTATTTCAAATGCCCACAGGGTTCATTAACAACAGTAATAACAAACTAAGGAACACTCAAATATATTATTTCATTACTCTTCATAGTAACCCTGTGATTTAATCATTGTTATCTCCATTTTACATATAAGAAAATTAAAATTGCATTATTTGCCAGCCCAGTAAGTTGAAAAACCAGAGTTCAGAACCTCACTAACAAAGAACAAATCCTGGGTTTAAATGTAGTGCTTTAAATAGAAAAGGAGATTAGTAAAACAGGGTAGGAAGAAAGGAATCCATGGCCAAAGCAAGTTTTAAAACTACTGTACTAAGCCATACTGCTTCACCACTAGCAATGCTTGCTACCTTTCAGATGCTTTATGATCTCTGTTATTACTATGACCATTTTTGATTTGCAGTTACTTCTTTGTTGGGGCTGTTAGAATGCATTGGTTATTAGAGGAGCCTTGGTGGTGCACTGGTTAAGTGCTCTGCTGCCAGCTGAAATTTCACAAGAGGAAGCCAGAATTACCATCGGCAGCCCAAGGCTTATTCCTAGGAGGCCAGACATGCTGCCACCCTCCAGCCTTTTACCAATTCTGACACGAACTATCCCTCCCCCAGCACTCTCTGCTAGGTTCGATAATTTGTTGCAGTAGCCACACAGAACTTACAGAAAATACTCATGATTATGAGATTTATTAGGGAAATAAAAGGCTACAATTCAGGTTCAGGAATGTGTTCAGAATACAATTCTTCAATCAGGACAGTCTCCCCTCTGCTATGCCCTCAGGCATGCCTCTCTGACCCTTGGCCTCTAGTCCTGGCCTCTGCCCTGCTTGGGCAAGTGTTACAAAGTTCTTTTAGCTCTGCTGGTAGGTACACCTAGGTGTACCCCATTCCATCAGCAAGCCGCCTGCCCAGGAGCACTCAGCTTTGTCGCTCTATGGGCCAGGTAAACCCGCTGCTCTGTCTCATGCCTCTTGGTTCCACTGAGACCGTCTCTCTCTGCTGGGGCTTCTCTGCCAGGACGTCTGTCTGCCACAGTGCTTATTTCTGGGTGTCTCTCCCTGCCACCCATCTCTGCCAAGGAAGTCCAGTGCAGGGATCTCGAGTCCAAGGATGCACACTGCTCCACCACTAGCTCTTCTCTCTTGAGGGCAGTGGGATCCCCATTTCTGCTTCTAGGAGGGCTCATTGTAAACCTGACAGAGTGACAAAACTAACCAATCAGAGTTCTACACACCTTTTTTTGCATGGTCCCACCCAGTGTTCCGGTGGGAATTACAAAGACTGTAGCTAGGAAAGCCATACCAAGTAATTCACTGCCCCACAGTCTGCTCTGTGGGAAAAAGATGCTGCAGTCTGCTTCCTTAAAAATTTACATCCTTAGAAATCCTAGGAGACAGTTCTCTGTCCTGTAGGGTGATTGTGAGTCAGAATCAACACGACTGCAGTGGGTTTTTTTTTTTTTTTTGGTTTATTGGTTATTAATATTGTGTTAGATTTTGTTGTAATGTCAGTAAGGTATATTCTTAAAGGGAGTCTCAAATACAAATCATTACCCCCTGTCAATTTATGTTTAATGATAATTTTGCAGATCGTCTTCGTTTCATTCATTTATTTATAAATCACTGCATGTTTCTTAATCCACGATGTGAAGTATTTTTGGCCCCTTTTTTTAATAGAAATTTCTATTAAGGAAATAACTGACTAAAGTAAATGTTAATTAGTGTCAGTTGAGATGTTCAGTACATGGGAGTATTTTATAAAGATAACAAGCATTTACTAATGTTCGTAAACCACCAGCCACTCCTCGGAAGGAAGGTTGGGCAATCTTGCTTCCGTAGTGATACTGCCTCGGAAACCCAAGGAGGGGTCGCTATGAGTCGGGGCCGACTCGACGGCACATAACAACAACAACAACAATGTTCGTAATATTTTGTTTCCATTGAAATGAACACGTTATCTTGCTCTCTGTGCCTTTATGATTGAAGGTAAAGGTAATTTTACTGACGTGCAGGAGAGAAGAAAATTCAGATAAATGCTAAGTAAGACACTGAAAAGAGTATACTCTTATATAAACCAAAGGTAACTGTATTGATAAGGCTTTGAATTAGGAAATTGATTTTTAAACTTTTATATTGAGACATATGGTGGCTTTGGGAGAAATTATCATTTCATGACGAACTGGAGAAGGATATGGTAAAGTTTGGAATTTATGATCTTTTTGCTTAAGGGAAAAGACATTTCGCTAGTTAGACAGTGAAAAAATGACATTATAGGCAAATGACTTGTCTTAGAAGAGGGTTCAGCTGAGTAAAGTAGTATACAGTTATTAGACCTTACTAATACACACATTCCTTACTTATTGACATGGTTATATTCTGAAGATCAGGTTATTATGCAAAAATCAGCATTATGCAGAAATGGAGGGTGACGGCATCACAGCATTACTGTCAGATTACATCACTACATGACTGCCAAATTACGTCATTACCTAACTGCTAGACCACTTAGGATCATGGCCCAGCCAAGTTGACAGATAACCTTAACCATCATAGCCAATGCTATTCTTGCCTTGTTACCTCCGTGTTCATTACTGCCAGATGTGTGTTGTTAGTGCCCATGGTGGTTGGATAGTTTTTTTTTGTTTGTTTGTTTGTTTTGTTTTTTACTAAATTTGTAAATGGAAAATGTGGGATAATGAGATAGTTGACAGGTGAGGAGTAGGTGTGATGATGATATTCATATTCCAGTGTTTAAGAAAATATTTCTTAACTTCTAATGAGATAATTCAAAGTGCTCTTAGATCAAATACTTAAAACAAATACTTGTATTTGTGTGATATTTATTAAAAAAGGAAAATCACATTCACACCTTTTTAATAGAAAAATTTTAGTCATTGTAGTTAACTTTCCCAAGAGCCACAGCACAATACAAAGGAAATCATTCCATTCAAACTATATTCATATTTTGTTAGTGTCAGCAGTCTTATATAAAATTAGAAATAGTCCATAAACACAAATTTACAAAAGTCAATAAAAACTAAATTAATGATTCTGTACGTATTTAAGGAGCTCTGATGGTATAATGCCTAAGGCATTTAACTGCTAACAGGATGGTTGGCAGTTCAAACCCACCAGCTGCTCTGCAGAAGGAAGATAGTGCATTCGAAGTTACTAACCAAACCAAAACCCACTGCCGTGATTCTGACTCTGTAGGACAGAGTAGAACTTCCCCATAGCATTTCCAAGGCCATAAGTCTTTATGGAAACAGACTGCCATGTCTTTCTTCTATGGAGCACTGGTGGGTTTGAACTGCTGACCTTTTGGTTAGCAACCAAGCACTTAACCACAGTACCACCAAGGATCCTTTTATAGGAATTCTGGTGTCACAGTGTGTAAGGCACTTAGGCTGTTAACCAGAAAGTTGGCAATTCAAACCCAGCAGCCGCTCTGTGGGAGGAAGATGAGGCAATCTGTTTGTATAAAGATTTACAGCCTTGGGGACTAGGTTTGCTGGTCTTATAGAGCCTGGAGAAACCCCTGAGACTATGGTCCCTAGTTGTCCCTCAGGTCTGGAACTGAACCTGCTCCTGTGGCTTCCAGCCAAACAAAAGACAGGCATATGAGATGAACATTTACATTAGGTAGAAACACTCCTTGAAGAGATCAATCATGGGAGAAGAGAAGGGTTGTGAATGTACAAGGAGACAGCTGGGGGGGTGGGGAGCAGGAGTGTATGGGAGGGAAGGACACAGGGAATAGGTGGCTATGGGGAGGAAGTGGGAGGAGAGCTGTTGCCTTGTGGGAGATGACAGTCCATATCATGAGACAAAGTGTATGTGAACTATTATATGGAAGATGAATTTGCTCTGTAAACTTTCACCCAAATCACAATAAAATTAAAAAAAAAAAAAAAGATTTTCAGTCTTGGAAACCCAATGGGGTTCACTATGAGTTGGGATTGGCTCCATTGCAGTGGGTTTGGTTTTTCTAGTTTTTGTAAAGCAAAGAAAAAAGTTTTGTTAATGTGTTATATTTGTTCCAAATACAGTATGGACAGAAATAACTATTATATTTTACTAACTCTGATAACTGACAGTTTTTATTGACTTAAAAAATATTCTTAAAATGAGGAAACAACATGAATGTCATGAAATGTCAGTTCACGTGTCACTAGGATAGCAAATGCCCTATAATTTGGTAGTTGTCAAACTAGAATATTTAGAAGTAGCCATTTGCTATTCTTGTATTACTAATCCTAATATTATTTTTTAATGTTAAAGGATACCTAAATATAACATAGAGGAAGATTTTAATGAACTTGGCAAAATAACTCTTATGTGAGATAGGATAAGCTTTTGATAATTAAAGTTACACAAAAGTAATGCCATACAGTCCTAAAGTTTATGCAGCTCTTTACTATGCTTCTGTACAGCAGGTGTAATACAAGAAAACACCTTGTGATACAAGAAAACTGTACAGCAGGTGTAATGCTAGAAAACACCATCCCCTGAATGACAAAAACATTTTTAAAAAGATTTATCAAGAGATTCAACACAAATGTAGCCCAACTCTTATAGTTTGTCTACAGAATAGTGATTGATATTCATGATGATGAATAGTCACAAGGTAGTTTGGAGTTCTGGAGGAACTGCTGATTTGTCAAAGCTTATCTTCAATGTGATTTAGTATTAATTGAATTTGAGTCATCTTTTTTTCATTTTTTTTACATGTATTTATGTAGAATCATAAGACTTCAGATAAAGAAACTTTTACTTTGATACAGATAGTAACTTTAAGATTATTCGGTCTGTGAATGTTCTATATGTGAACAGTTGGTTACTATTCTGGGGGTACTGAGGAAATAAGGGGTTATGGGTGGAATAGCAGAGATTTGGATTTTTAGTTAAAAAAGTTTAGTTTTGAGTTATCTTAAGGACATAATCAACATTTATACCATTGTTTCTTTGTGAAAAATGTCCTATGAGCTGTAAAAAGTCAGATTAATGTAATGATTCACTTTTAAAGGCGTTCCTGGGTGATGCTAACAAAAATGAAACCCAAACCTAGTGCCATCAAGTCAGTTCTAACTCATAGTGACCCTATAAGGGAGGGTAGAACTGCCCGAGGCTATAAATCTTCATAGAAGCAGATTGCCTTACTTTTTTTCCATGGAGCAGCTGGTGGGTTTGAACCTTGTGGTTTGCAGCTCAGTGCCTTAACCACTGCACCACAGAGCTCCTTGAAATGAAAGTGAAGGATTTCCTTGAAGTTGGTGCCTCAAGAAACCAGCTGTTCAGCAGGAGTGCTTTTCTTTATATTTTATACTTTGATCATTGTTTTATTTTTAGTTGCTTAAAAATTAATATTTCATTCATATGCAATCTCAATAGTGTTTATTAACCCTAACCCTAACAATAGTGTGTTTAACTTCCTGTTAAATAAACCATTCTATCCCCTATCATGATAGGAGAGAAATTTTATTCCAGTTACATTATTAAACAGGTAGCCAGTGGGATGCAGATGTTTTAAAATAAATGTTTGAACATCTAATTTCTTTACATCATCTAACCTGTTTATATTTTTATTTTCAGCCTGTCTAGCAGTTATGATGCTCAAATGAAGAGCCTTTTAAGGATTGTGAGGATATTTTGTCATGTCTTTCGAATTGGTCCATCCTCCCCCAGTAATGGAATCGATATGGGCTACAACGGGAATAAAACTCCAAGAAGCCAGGTGTTCAAGGTCAGAAAAGTATATGACGTTGTTAGGAAGATAGACGTAAAAGAGATGAATTTGACAAAGCATTTAGCTCATGAACAGGACGTAAGTTTGGTTCATAACCTATCTTTTTTTTAAGTTAAGCACACCTTTCTCCTTTCATCTCTGTCTAATCAACAGCAAGTCTTAATTGGTGAGCTTTCTATATTTTTCTTACAAATTAATTTCATTAGTGCTTTATTCTAAGCACTAATTTATATTTAGTGTTTAAATTGAATTTTATTGGATTAGAGGTTTTTGTGGAAAATGAAGTAAACATTACATTGTTCATGCTTTTATAAAGAAATTTCTTAATGAGAATAAAAGAAAATACTCAATTTTTATTTGAATTTCATTGTGTGTCTCTGTGTGTCTGTATCTTTAAAGTAAGATTACTTTCATTTACTGGGTTGACTTAACCTTGATTCTTGGGTCATTTCAGGAAAGGATCATTGAGTTTTTTTAAAAAAATACTTTGATTGCTTCATTGCTCCCTTCTGTATAAGCACACATGTGTGGGTGGAAACTTTGGGATAACTGATTCCATATAACCTAAGTCCTTGTTACTACTTTTGTGCCCATCTTAAACTAGAATTTTATGAAGTAAACAAAATGAATATGGCTATAATTGTTAATATTTTTTTTGTGGCACTGTATTTTTGAATAACTCATTTTGGAAAAATGTACGGTTCTTTAACTTTTCATTTCTTTTAAAGGTAACCTTTCTTAAGAGATTTTTATAGTATAAAATTTGCTTTTGAGTTGATGAAGAGTTGTATTTCTTTACACAATTTTTTTAGTATAAGTATGGGTTATCTATCCGAGAAGTGATTGATGTCTTTTTATATACTGCATCCTCAAAAATTACTTAGGATTTAGAGGTTTATTTTCTAAAAAATGCAAAGCTAAATTAAAGATCTATGTTGTATGATTTTTTTTTTAACATATAAATTTCTGGCAGGTAATAAGTGATTTGTAAACATTTTTACACTACTAAAATGTATGATAGGATCTCTTTCTTTTTTTAATCATTATAGGAAAGAAAATTTTTAGTATCTCTTTCCTTTTAATCCCTTCCCTAGTTTACTTTTTTTTTTTTTTTTGGTACTATTGTGCCACCTCCTGGAAGAAGGAAGCTAAGCATCTTCTTGTAACTCACGTTTTGGCTTTTCATGTACACTTTCTGATTTACTAGGTATGAGTGAACACTTAGGGAACTCTGATGGTGTACTGCCTAAGGCATTTGACTGCTAACCAGAAGGCTGGCAGTTCAAACCCATCAGCCACTCCCTGGAAGGAAGGTTCGGCAATCTACTTCTGTAGTAATACTGCCTCAGAAACCCAAAGAGGGGTTGCTGTGAGTCAGATCCGACTCGACAGCAATGAGTGAGTGAGTGAGTAAACCCTTAAATGTCTGTAATATTTGAAGTTAAATTAACCAAGACATTATTTTGTTTATGCTGGTATACTGCTCTAAAATTTACATCACAGGAAGTAGTTCTTGATGTGCACTTGTTGCCTCACTCTGTCCAGGACTGGATCTGTTCTTAGGTGCTGTTGAGTCATCTCCGACTCATAGCAATCCCATGTACAGCAGAACAAAACACTGTCTGGTCCTGTGCCAGTCTCACAATCCTTGCTATACCTGAGCCCATCGTTGTAACCACTGTGTCAATCCGTCTTGAGGGCCTTCTTTTCTTTCATTGATCCTCACTTTACTGAGCATGACATCCTTCTCCAGGGAATGGTCCCTTCTTACAACATGACTAAAGTAGGTGAGATGAATTCTGGCCATTCTTGCTTCCAAGGAGCATTCCAGCTGTACTTCTTCCAGGACAGATTTGTTAGTTCTTTTAGCAGTCCATGGTACTTTCAGCATTCTTTGCCAGCACAACAACTCAAAAGCATCAATTCTTCTTCAGTCTTTCTTATTCATTGTCCAGCTCTCACAAGCCTATGTTGTTATGTGCCGTCGAGTCGGACCCAACTCATAGAGACCCATTGGGTTTCCGAGGCAGTATCACTATGGAAACTAGATTGCCCAACCTTCCTTCCGAGGAGTGGTTGGTGGGTTTGAACTGCCAGCCTTCTGGTTAGCAGTCAAGTGCCTTAGGCAATATGCTACCAAAGCTCCCCACATGCATATGAGAAGATTGAAAATACCATGGCTTGTGTCAGGCACACCTTAGTCTTCAAGGAAACATCTTTGCTATTCAGCAGTTAAAAGAGGTTTTTTTGCAGCAGATTTGCCCAGTGCTGTATATCATCTGATATCTTGACTGCTGCTTCCATTGGTGTTGATTGTAGAACCAAGTAATATGAAGTCTTTGGCAACTTCAGTCTTTTCTCCATTTATTGTGATGCTGCTTATTGGTCCAGTTGTGAGGATTTTTGCTTTCTTTATACTGAGGTGTAATATATAATGCAGACTGTATCCTTCAATCTTCATCAGTAAGTACTTAAAGTCATTCTCACTTTTAGCAAGCAGAGTTGTGTCACCAGCATTTCACAGGTTGTTAATAATTCTTCCTGCAATCCTGATGCCATGTTCTTCTCGTATAGTCCAGCTTCTTGGATTATTTGCTCAGCATACAGATTGAATTAAAACCAAACTCACTGCCTCGAGTCAGATCCAACTCATAGTGACCCCTCCTTGGGTTTCTGAGGCAATATCACTATGGAAGTAGATTGCCCAACCTTCTTTCTGAGGAGTAGCTGGTGGGTTTGAACCACCAGCTTTCTGGTTAGCAGTCAGATGCCTTTGGTACTACACCACCAGAGCTCCCAAAAAGTATGATGAAAGAATACAACCCTGATGCACTCCTTTCTTGATTTTAAACCATGCAGTGTCCCTTTGTTCTGTCTGAACAAAACAGTCTCTATGCATAGGTTCCTCATGAGTACAATTAAGTGTTCTGGAATTCCCATTCTTCTCACTGTTATCCACAATTTGTTATGATCTACACAATCTAACTTTTTGCATAGTCAATAAAACACAAGTAAACATCTTTCTGTTATTCTTTGTTTCCATCCGGGATCTACCTGACATCAGCAGTGATATCCCTTGTTCCATGTCCTCTTCTGAATCCTGCTTGCATTTCTGGAAATTCTCTGTCAGTATACTGCTGCAACCGTTTTTGAATTATCTTCAGTAAGATTTTACTTGCATGCGATATTAATGATGTTTGATAATTTCCACATTCTGTGGGATCACTTTTCTTTGGAATGGGTACTGATATGGATCTCTTCCAGCCAATTGGCCAGGTAGCTGTCTTCCAAATCTCCTGGCATAGCTGAGTGAGTGCTTCCAGCGGGGCATTTGTTTGTTGAAACATCTCAGTGGGCATTCATTCCATCAATCCTGGAGCCTTGTTCTTTGCCACTTCTTTCAGTGCAGCTTTGACTTCTTCCTTCAGTACCTTTGGTTCTTGATCATATGCCACCTCCTAAAATGGATGAACACCGACCAGTTCTTTTTGGTACAGTGACTCTGTGTATTCCTTCCATCTTCTTTTGATGCTTCCTGCATCATTCAATATTTTGCCCATATAATCTTTTAATATTGGAAATCGAGGCTTAAATATTTTCCTCAGTTCTTTCAGCTTGAAAAATGCCAAGTGTGGTTTTCTAACTCCAGGTCTTTGTATTTCATTATAGTAATCGGCTTTGTCTTCTCGAGCTGCTCTTTGAAATCTGTTCAGCTCTTTTATCTTGTCATATATTCCATTTGCTTTAGCTACTCTCCATTTAAGGGCAAGTGTCAGAGTCTCTTCTGATATCCATTTTGGTCTTTTCTTCCTTTCCTGTCTTTTTAATGACTTGTTGCTTTCTTCTGGATGATGTTCTTGATGTCATTCCACAATTCCTCTGGTTTTCGGTCATTGGTGTTCATTGCATCAAATCTGGAATCTAGACTGGATCTGGATTCAGATATTATGTTCATCCTTTCTATTCTTATATAACAATGAATGGAAAATGAAATCAGGCACAGATTGTGGTTACCATTATCCAAATTGTATTCAGTATTATCTGAGTTTTTGTTAAAATTTGAAACTGTCACCTACTTGATAAAGATGTCAGAAAATACATGCTTCATTGCCTCTTCATATGCATTTAATTCTTGATTTAAATCTGTTTTCTATCCAGTCACTACAGACATAATGGGTAGAAAAGGATATGCTGTTTCTCCCTCTTAGCTTTTCTTTATGGAATCCAAACTTGGTGTTTTCTCAGATATTTATAATATATATAATACATAAAGTTCTTTCCTTCTGTTTTTATCATATTTGTTAGTATTTTTATTTAAATTTTCCTTAAGTATTGTTTTCTACATCTTAGATGGTGCTTTTTTTTTACCACTGGCATCTTATTTTTTCATAAATTTTGAACTTCTATTTTGGTAGGCCAGTTTTATTCCAAAATTGAGCTAATTTTTAAAAATATGAATAGATGTTACTCTTTAGGAATTCAGTAATCTCTTTACCTCTAATTTTATGAATTAAATGAGAAATCCACGAGATTGCAAAATCATTTGTCTTCTCACTAATAAGGGTAAAAATAAAAGTTCTACATTGTCTTCCTGTATATAAGACCCCTTGTTCATTTTGTGGTGATTCAAGTTGTAAAAATCTTTACCCTTTACAGAGTTGCCGCAATGTTAGGCTGGAAATACCATTTTAATTTTTACCACATTTTGTCTAAGGTAGCAGCTGATACTACTTCCCATTTTATTAACTGAGTAGTGTAACCTGTCACTTTATTGTTAGGATTAACTAATGGGTTTTCCATTAAGAATGAAGGAGTTTATAGGCCATGTGTTTTTTGTAGGTGAAATTGTTTTACATCCTGTTATTAGTTTTCTGATTTAACTTAAAAGCTCTTTAAGTTAATTTAACACTTAGCCGGCCATTCTTTCAGTGTAAGATTTTGATCTAGTGCCTTGGGAACTTTGGAGCATGTAAAGGAGAAGTGGTGGTTCTTATGAAAGCAGGATGGATGTGGGGAAGATAGTTTAAGCTTCCTGAATCTTGATGTACTTTTTTGTAAATAGTACGGTGTAACAGTTAACAGTTTTATAGAATTGTAATTTGGAACATTTGTAAGCCAAGAAAAATGGAGAAACTTTAAGATGTTATCTGTTAGGCTGTGGCATTTGACAGTATCAAGTTGAAAATAATCAGACTAACAAGATTTCAAAATTCTGTTTAATGAGCCTAAGTTGCCAGTACTTTTCTGATAAATTTCTACGACACTTCAGCATATAGGTCTTTAATTTTTTTTTTTAATTGCCCAACTTTGGGATTATATATTAAAGTTTTGAAATGTAACTTAAAATGTTTTATAAATCATATTATGAGTTTCATATTATTATTACTGTATGTAGAATATAGTTTTATGGTGAGGATCACTCAATAATATGAAATAACACTATATTCTCAGAATACCAAGAAATTTGCTATTTTTTTTCCATAGTAATTGGTAATATTTGATATGTATGGAATTTCACACCTTATTTAATGTATGTTATTATTTGTAGAGATAGAAATAAATTGACAATATAGAAAGCATCATAGATACAGTATATAATAATTCATTTGAAATTTTTAAAATATATTTTAATTCTTTTTGTCTGTAGTTGCTACCACAGACATTAAAGTTTTTTTCACACACACACACACACACACACACACGTATATATAAAATGATTGAGGAATGAATTTTCTGAGTAGATCTTCATAGGGACAACCCATTAAGGAAAACAGTTCAAGGTTGGGATTTAGTTTAGTGCATATATGATTGACAAAAGGAAAAAAGAGAAAAATAAAGACCAAGGTGGTTTAATACTTCTTTTTTTCCTCTCTCTTCTCTTCTAGTTTCTTTGCTGTGCTCCTTTATAGAAAACAGTTTAACTTTTCCATATCTTTATTGCTATCATCATTTTTTACAGAGATCAGTTTTTTTTTTTTCCTTTGATACCATTTATTCAAAATCAGCCTTTAATTTTTGCACATCATCAGTATTTGAAAATAGGATTGTTACACATTCAGGCTCATGTGCTCATCTGCATGGTGAGCATGTACTATTTCCTGCCTGAGGCTTCATCTCCATCTAGTGTGTTGATTTTCTAGGTTTTTTATCCCTTCTCATTTAGAGGCCAATTATTCCATTCTTCGTTTGTTTCAAGCAGTTTTATATCACCACCTGCTCTTTCCATATTGGAATTTTATTTTCTGATGTAAAGCTGAATTGTTTTGCTGACATAAAAAGTTCTTTTGCATTTGTACATCAAATTTAATGTTTTCCTAATGAAGAGAAACTATAGGCCTAAACTTGAATCACGATTAGAATTTTACGACATTTTGGTTGAAGGTATTATGTCAGTGTTTATGGCAGCTGGTATTTCTTGCCTTTCTTCTCATCAGCTTAGGATCTGCTGGTTTTGACTGGAAAAGTGCCCTTTATGGGCAAAGCGGTACTCATTTCAACCTCAGGAAAAGTATATTTTGTTTGTTTAAAAAGGGAAACACTTGTGCTTACCTCTGTACCTAGTACTACTCACTAGGTATTTGTTGAATGATGCACTATAGTTTTTTTTTTAATATTTTACTGAGTTTTTGATGAAATTTCACACAGTAAATTAGGTTCCCATTTAACAATTTGTATACATATTGTTCAGTGCTGTTGGTTACATTTTTCACAGTATGTCAGCATTTTCATTTTTCCATTCTGGTTGTTCCATTTGGATTCTTCCCCTTTACCTTCTAATTTTTGCTTTATGGTAAATGTTGACCATTTGGTCTTCTACAGATGAGTTTTTAAAAAGAAGGGTGATAATGTTTATTTAGTGAGTCAATCTTGTTTAATAAACTAAGTTTCTGTTGATAGTGGTGGTGCTGGATATATATATATATATAGGATATATTGACACTTTTTGGTTTAATGTTTAAGTGAAGATTTAGGGGTGATAAGTATATAGTAGCACTGACAAGGGACAAGGTTGTAGTCACTTCTTGGCCACAGCCAGCTACCCAGAGGGAGCAAGTAGTTGGACCTGTGGGCTTGGGACCATAGTCACAGGGGACATCAAGCTCAATTGGCATAACATACTACCCAAAACATTGTTCTACATCCTACTTTGGCAAGTAGTGACTGGGATCTTAAAAGCTTGCAAGCAGCCATCTAGATGCAATGATTGGTCTCTCCTTATCCAGAGCAAAGAATAATGAAGAAAACCAGAGACACTTGGAAACAATTAGTCCAGGCGACTGGTACACTGTGCAGTCCTCAGCCTGTACAACTATGAGACCAGAAGAACTAGATGGTGCTCGGCTACCGTGTCAATCTCTCAGAGGGGTTTCTATGTAGGAGATCCTGGATAGAGGAGAATAATGTGGAACAAAACTCAAAATCTTTTGAGGGGGGAAAAAAAAGGATGACCAGGTTTTCTGGTCTGATAGAGCCGGGTGAAATCACTGAGACTATGGCCCCTAGCTGCCCTTCAGGTCTGGAATAGAACCCACTCTTGTGGCTTCCAGCCAAACAAAAGACTGTCATAAGAGCTGAGCATTTACATTAGGTAAATACACTCCTTGGAGAGAATAATCATGGGAGAATAGAAGGGCTGTGTATACACAGGGAGGCAGCTTGGAGGGCAGGAGTGCATGGGAGGGAAGGACACAGGGAAGAGAGAACTATGAGGAGGAAGTGGGAGGGGAGCTGTTGCATTGTGGTACATTGTAGTCAATCTCGTCATGAGACAAAGTGTATGTGAGCTGCTGTATGGAAAGTAAATTTGCTCTGTAAACTTTCACCCAAATCACAGTTAAAAAAAAAAAAAAAAAAAGAATGAGGTATCTCAAAAAAAAAAAAAAAAAGATCTAGGAGTGATTAAATTTTTGCAAATTCTATACATAAAAGATCCCCAAAGAGAATATTCTAGACACTTGAAGAAAGGTAAGCAGGGTGAAAATATTGTGGGATTTGTTAGATAGTAAAGATTTCCTGGCAGAACAGGTTATCTAAACATTTTCTAAGGTTCCAAGTATGATTGTGCAATCTCTTTTCATCGTGGTCTTAGAAGTAAGATTATTTCATTAAGTTGGAATATCATAAGAATAGGTCTTACTGTAGCATATGGCCTGTTTTTTAGCATTCAGTGGTCATATAAAATTTAAAAAGCACAATTTCCTTTCTTATTCCTTTGTGGAGAGAGTTTATTAGTAGGAACATCTAAATAGTGTAGATTTGAATGAAAGATTCTTTACTCTCTTCTACTTTTTTAAGTGTTGATCTTGGAATTTAAAATGTTCTAGCAGGCCTTTTAATAGCTGCTTCACGTTTCTTCTTGTTTTTAAAACTAATTACTAAAGATGATGTATATATTTTATCTTCTGTAGCACTTGGCCTTGTAGCATTGTAATCACATAAATTATTTATTTATTTATTTATTTTATTTTGCATTGGGTGCAGATTAAAGCAGAATTTGTTGTACATTCAATAGTTTCTGTACCTTTGATTTCATGCCCCAATTTCCATCCCCAACCCTAACCCACTTTCCTCCCCTCCCTTCCCTGTGACCCCTACTCCCTGTGCCCTTCTTAACTATGCACTCCTGTCTGTCCAGCTTACCCTCCATGTGAATGCTGCCCCTCTGGTACCCCATGGCTGATTACTCTAAGGGGTGTATCTCTGTAGAGTAGGTGGGTGCATTGCCCTGTGTTGAGTGTTCTGCATGTAAGTCTTTGTGCTGTTGGGCTGAGAGCCAATCCTTGGGACTGAGTCCTATCCCAGGCCCAAAGGGTATCCTAGGGCCATTGTCTTGGGGGTCCCACCAAACTCCATCCGACCAGTAATTCTGGTCTTCATTGTGTAATCACACAATATTTTAAAAATGAAATTTCAGTTGCTATAATAACAATGATAACATTAATTTTCAAAGGCATTTATCTCATTATCCCAAAAACAAATATTTTAGGTAGTGTAGGAATAAGAAAAAAGGAGCTCTGGTAGCGTAGTGCCTAAGGCACTTGACTGGTAACCAGAAGGCTGGTGGTTCAAACCCACCAGCCACTCCTCGAAAGGAAGGTTGGGTAATCTACTTCTGTAGTGATACTGCCTCGGAAACCCAAGGAGGGGTCACTATGAGTTGGGTCTGACTTGATGGCACATACCAACAACAGGAGTCAGAAAAAGTTTACTTTCCCTCCCCCACCTGTTTTTTTGTAAACCATTTAAGTTGGAATTAAGAATTTTCTGGTTAGTTTTTGCTAAAGATTTCATAATTGTTGTTCTTGTTTTAAAAATGAATAGTTATTAGGAAGGTTGGGCAATCTACTTCTGTAGTGATACCGCCTCGGAAACCCAAGGAGGGGTCGCTATGAGTTGGATCTGACTTGACGGCAGTGAGTTTGTTAATTATTAGAAGTACATTATACATGAATATGTATGTGTAAGCATATACATGTATGTGGATATATATATATATATATATATATATATGTCCACACTTTAAATTTCACACTTTCAAATTACTTGTTATAAATTGTCAAAATTCTAGGAATTATATGTAAGGAAAAGAATACAGTAAACTGAGCTGTTTTAGGTTCTTTGGGAATTCTTGTATTTTTTAATTGAAAAACATTTAATTGAAAATTTCTGATACTGTATTAATACAGTGAAAGCTAGAGAGTGTATGGATAAAAGAAATACATGCTTTTAAAATGAAATATTAGAAAATTAAGTAAGATTGTTTATAAATCTTCCATTTTTCTTAGAGTTTAGTTTTTCCCCTTTTATTCCAAGGAATAAACAAATACAAATGACATTTTTGCTATAACTTAAGAAAATGTTGTTTTTATAACATCTATATGTTACTTAGCATTTGGCACTACTCTCACTTTAACTTGAGAAAGTACAGGTATCTTGAGTAAATTTGCTCTTTTACAGTATTTGTTTGACTGTGTTGTTTATTTATCCTGGAGTTAAGGTAATGATGTTAGAAAAAAACAAAAAACCTTTCTTTTTCTCTTAGCCTCTGGAATTGCTTTGGCACTCGTTAGATGAATGGTTAGTTTTAATAGCCACAGAATTAATGAAAAACAAGAAGGACTCAACGGATATCACTTCTATTTTACTGAAACAAAAAGGCCAAGATCATCAAGATGGTACTTCCATTCCTCCATGTGAACCTCCAGGACCTGAGAGCTATGAAAATCTATCCACTGGCACAAGGGAATCTAAACCAGATGCTCTTGTGGGGAAACAGGAAGCCAATGCAGATTGTCAGGATGTTATTTCTATGACAGCTAACCGGCTAAGTGCTGTCATTCAAGCTTTTTACATGTGCTGTTCTTGTCAGATGCCTCCGGGGTAAGAAGGTTTCTGCTTATTATTTTTTTCTCTGATACATGAAGAAAAGATACGATATTTTTGTAATTTTAGTAACAACAAATAATAAAATTTACTGAATTTAGGTTTTATTTTGATCATGTTTTAGGGTGCTAATTGTATTAATATAGAAGCCTCCCTAAAAATACTTGAATTATCAGCAAGTGATATATAAGTTATTACTGAGTACAATGGTAAATGTCGTCTTGTAGAGGATATCTTAATCATGTGCTTTGAAGCATATAGAGTAGGATGCTTAAAATTTGAAGATTTTTTTAAAAAGTCACTTGTTTATATCATCTGTTACGAAGTTATTTGTATTATTTTATTTTACATATTGAGTAGATATGCTTTTGTTTAATAAATTTAGAAAGAAGATCCAAACCCCATTTTTTTGATCTAGAAGCCAGTCAGATTTCCTATATTATATCACCAGATTATATCTCTGTAGTCTGATTAAACTTTTCATCCTCCACAGAATGACTTCACCCCGTTTCATTGAATTTGTCTGCAAACATGATGAAGTTCTAAAATGCTTTGTTAACAGGTAAAGTTTTCTGGGATTCTTGGACTGGCCTTGTAGCCTTCCTTTTCTCTATATACAGTTTCATCTCAACATAAAAATTTTTACTTCTGTTGCTATACAAATCTTATTATTTCAATAACAAATGGAAGTGTAGTAAGTATAGATTAATAACTGTCTTTCTTCTGCTTCAGTGTTTGTATCTCTGAATTTTCAGGTTATTTAATGCTATTCATCTTTCCTGTCTTTATAAACAAAATATTTTTTCTTTCAGAAATCCCAAAATTATATTTGACCACTTTCACTTTCTCCTTGAATGTCCTGAGTTGATGTCGAGATTCATGCATATCATTAAAGCACAGGTAGACATTGCTCTTAATCTTGTTTTTAGTATGTATGATGAAAATGAATTTGAATCATTTTTTATTTCAAGTCTAGTTGACTCATAATTACACATGAGATTTCCAAGTAAGAGGAATGAAATTACATGTCATTTTAGTATGAAGAGTAAATTTTCTTTTTTAAAAGATGTTTATTAGTGCCTACTAGAAGCTCTGGTAGCATAGTGCCTAAGGCACTTGACTGCTAACCAGAAGGCTGGCGGTTCAAACCCACCAGCCACTCCTCGGAAGGAAGGTTGG